>NC_069115.1:4688479-4988479 GCF_025612915.1 Magallana angulata
CTTAAATTTTTGTTTGTTTCTTCATATAACAAAACAAATGTTGACTGTGTTTTCGGGCAACATTGATCATATTAGCCCCCTTGGGACGAAAATATTGCCCTCCGCTTCGCGTCGGGCAATATTTCGTCCCTCGGGGGCTAATATAATCAATGTTGCCCTCAACCCCAGTCAATATTTGTATAATATATATATATATATATATATATATATATATATATATATATATATATATATATATATATATATATATATATATATTTATATATATATATATATATACACATTGGAGGATCCAGAGGGGGGGGGGGGGGTTCCGGGGGTCGGAACCCCCCCTTTCTCTGGGACATGTGAATTTTTTTGAAAACTTGAAATGCCTATTTAAAGACAATTTTTCCCATTTATAATTACAATTCTGTAATTATCTCAATTAAATGCTTTTAAACTTGCTTATTTTAAGAATTTCGCACAACGTACCATAATTTACATGCATTTCTTATATGAAAAAAACCCTAACGATCTTTTTATCTAAAAAAAAATACTCCCCGTCAGCATCCGATGTTCACTTCCATGAGTAAACACGTGGAAAATTTTTAAAAAGTCATAAACTTATGCAGTATCGCTTAAAAACAAAGATTTATAATAACTTTTAAATGTATTTTCTGCTCCATTTCTTTAAATAAAATCGATTATAGTTCATACAGTTTTGAATTGACAAGCAATCGAGTAAAACGACGTTCAAGTACGAGTACACGCATTTGCTTTACTTTTAAAAGCTGCTTTCAAATGTATTTTTTAGTTAATTAACTTAAGTAATTATGATAGAAAAGTTTTACTTCGTTACATACGAAAAATACAAAGAAAACTATACGAAAAATACA
This sequence comes from Magallana angulata, assembly GCF_025612915.1. Taxonomy (NCBI): domain Eukaryota; kingdom Metazoa; phylum Mollusca; class Bivalvia; order Ostreida; family Ostreidae; genus Magallana; species Magallana angulata. The sequence goes on from NC_069115.1 coordinate 4,689,358, forward strand.
AAGAAAATTGTATAATAGCTTGTCGTAATTAGTCTGAATTATACTTTTTTTTCTTAGTGTATATTTCTATTAAGCATATACGCGCGTTTTCATTGTTGGAGGTTTTTTAAGGCTAGAAATTATGCAAATCTCCCTTAATACCCAAACCAATACGCTAAATAATGCAGTGCACTCTGATATTAAAATAGATATGAAAAAGATCTTGACGAGATAAATGTTTATTAAATTACGCATGGAAAACGTTCAAAAGGCCTTGTTTAATGACAAATAATGAATTTTGCACGTATTGAACCCCCCCCCCCCCCTTTCCAAATTGCTGGATCAGCCTCTGATATATATATATATATATATATATATATATATATATATATATATATATATATATATGTATATGTATTTATAAGTCCCTACATTGATGGATAAATGAACTCAGTTCTCAACTTTACGTTGGATATTCTTTATTGGTTTATTTTTTAATGTTATGGAGTATTCTCTTATGACAAGCACGGGGTCCTGCTTGCTCCATGTAAAATTGTAAAAACCCGTTAATGAAGAGCATTTATCATTTGGAATTTAAACTGTCTGCATTTAGTCTCTTGGGGCCTTTTCTTTCTCGCTGTTCGGGATGTATTACCATTGTCATATTACAACACACTGCATATTGTTAATATTGAAAAACAGTCTGCATCTAGTCCAATAGGACCTTTTCCTGTCTATATTCTTGATATATGACCATCGTCATATTACCTCACATTGATGACCAGCTTTGAGGAGGCTGGCGTACTCAATAAATTACCCATCATATCTACCTTAAAATTGAGGAAATAAATTTAAGCTAACTACTAAAATCTAGAAAAAAAATTCATACTATTTTAACTTTTAATTTGAATGTTATATCTAAACCTTTTAACAGAAATAATCTTAAAGAGATTAGGATAGTCCAGCCCTCTAAAGGATCATCCTAGTTTGTTTTCATATCCTTCATTGGTTCACCCTCTTCCTCCGTAGAGGTCGATTTATTACAGTTACGAATAAATGTCAACGGAGACACTTGCTTCCATCTCCTGATGATAATGACGATGATGCCAATGGCAGCGATTGCGGCTATTGTTACTCCAACAGCCGTACCGATTGTGGCATCATCTTTGTTCGAATAACTTTTTTCTGTGAAGGTAAAGTTAGGAGTAGTGGTTTGATTGTTGTGTTCCAAAACTTTGATTTCCCACGCCAGGCTAAGTTCCACCTAAAAGCATGAAAACGAAATAATGTAATAAAAATGTATTGTCATGAACAAGTCTCTTCGATCAATTTAAAACGTTTCCATGGCCTTACCCCAGTTAAAAGAAAAACGGCAGTCCACAGACGGTTCATCTTCCTAAATACTCCTCATGTTTCATATACTGTTAAAATAAAATATTTTATATCAATCCATCCGAAAAAGAGGAATCGTTATTATAAAAATATATATATATAAACAAATACGCATTTTTGGGACCTTACGGGCTTCTTATCATGCAGTTGTTTTATTTTGATTGGGGATGGAAATGATATAATTCTTGATTATACTCGAAAGATTATTGAGATTGACTCGCACATATTTATATATCGCATATAAAAACAAAAGTAACCCCTGGCCACAGGTTTTTACTTACTACGCTTGCCTTGGAGCATGATATATTTATTGAAAAGCTTACCTATACCAAATATACATATGCCTGTTTACCGTGTCAAGTCTTCAGGTATAGGGCAACGTAGAGCAGACCCTTTACACTTCAACACAGAATTTTAAACTAACGGTCTCTAAATTTTTACTCTACCTGTATGAAAATTTACAAAATCCCTTGTTCTAAAAAAAAAAGTCCACAACCATATAAACAAAACAAAGAGGGTTGTGATTATGTGACTTTCATTTCTCTTGCGAACAATGCACTTGTAATAGTCAATGCAAATAAATAGATTATAAATTTATATTAAAAGCTCGAATTCCTATTCCAAGGCTTTAACATCTTCAGTTAGTTTAGAATTGGAAAACATCAAGAAATTTAAATCAGTCAAGATAAACTTTTGTAGCAATACTTACAGTCCAGAAAAAAAATATCGTCGATATTTTTTAGGCAGAAAATGCTTTTAATTGCTTCTCTATTTTTGCCAAAAAGAAGCGGAACGCAAGAAAATATATATATCCGTATTAATGCAAATAAGTAAGATCTCATTTTTGAAGATCAACACTTTTCTTAAAATTATGCTTATTTGTTTGTTACACTGGGGCCATCAACTGAGTTTTCTTCTCTGAGATAAATCTGAATTATTGATTCTTATAAAAGGATGAAAGCTAGGTTCTCTCAGAAGTTTTACTATTTAATCGATAAGCCGAGCTTATTGTGCAGTGGCTGCATCAGACGTGACACGCTGAGCAATTCTCCGACAATCAAAACCCACAGATTTCGTATTTCATGTTACACATTTAAGCTTACTGTGTGCAATTCACACGGTGAGTAAACCTCACGTCAACAAGTTGCGTTTTTTTTCACATTTTACTACAAATGGAAACGTTTAAAAGGTGTTTAAATACAATTGCATGTACACCTAGTCATTTTTTGAATGTGTGCTTAACCTATTCAAAACATTTTTCTGCTAGCATATTAACACAAACAGTCAAACCCAATATTGTGGTTTTTTGACACATTACTAGTTGATGCCATTCTCTCGCAATATAATAATTAAATATATTTTTTGAAATTAACTTACCCGTATGCATACAGGCTTCGTTGAATTTCAGATGTCTCTTATATCTAAAAGATAGCTAAAATCCGAGGAAAAAATTGCCTTTGAATATTATAATGGTCATATATTATAAATCGAAATAATCACGAGACCTCACTGTTGTTAAATTAGTCACCCAAAATTCGCAGCAAATTGTAGATTTGTAAATGAATAAACAAGTAATCTTTCGTTCAAATCTTATCAAATTTCAAATTTCTTTTTCTGGAATGGCTAACAAATCTATGAAACAAACCTTTTTCCTCCGAATCCCTGTTATTATAGCAGTGTTACATATTGAATCTAAATATAGATATAGGAAACCCAGTAAATCTGTTCAGAAGTCCCAAGGTTTATAAATAGCTAATAAAAATGCCCAGAGATGATTTTAATTTCTCTAGCTTGAATCACTTTACTTTAGCCTTTAATATTCAACAAAGGGATTAGTTATAATGTCAACGTTCACAATAACCTTGAACTTCCTTTGAAGGAGGATTTCATAGTGTATAAACATTGGCTCTGAATAGAAATTAAACTTATACAATGTATCTAGATATTTTTAATCCTTGCAACTGACACACGTTGAGGAAATTGTAAATCATCTCTAATTATAACTGTGACAATATAGAGGGTACTCAAGTCGGTATTATAAAAAGGGCAACAATAACCGGTCCAGGCATTGGTTAAGTAAATGTTAGCGTCTCCCTCTGTTTCTTTGTTACTATACTATTGTAGTATATGGTTGATCTTGTGGTTTTTTCTTTCAGAAAGTTGAATATCATCATTATTATATTTTTTCCACAGCTGGTATAATCCACGGGTATATAACCAAAGACTCGCCGGTGCCTCGAACTTCACACACGTCCAGCGTCTGCAGTCGCTGGTTGCAGACGATAAAAGGCATGTAAAATACATCCACAAACACTAAATACATCCAACTCACTCACTGTGGTGACTCATAATCGATGGATGTTTGTGTACACACGTTATACGATAGGACAGCGATTCTGGTACTTAAATTACAATATTATATAACCAAATCTTTTACAAAATATAAATAGCTAATTGGTTGAAACTAAACCTAGGTTAAACCTCCCATAATTAGAGAAAGATAGATTTAAAGGGGCATGGTCACGATTTTGGTCAAAAATTATTTTTTCGATTTTAATGTTTACAATGCTTTAGTAAGGCATTTTTAATAGGCAACCAAAATTTGAGTGTCATTTGATGAGTTATAAGCGAGTTAGAGAACTTACAATTCTTCACTATGTAAACAAAGCGTTTGTTTACATTTCGAATGTTGAAGTGAAAATTCCAGTTTTAGACCTAAAATAAATGTGTTAATCGTTAGGAACTGTTTATTTATGCTTTAAATTAATAATAAGATAGACAAACCAGCTTTAAAAAGATTTTTTACTGGTATATTGAATCTATGTAAACAAAAACAGGGCACGAGCCTTGTTTACATGACGAAGAATTGTGAGCTCTGTATCTTGCTTAAAAGTCAACGACTGGCACCCAAATTTCATATGATCATTAGAAATGCATTCCTAAAGCATTGCAAATAATTAAAACAGAAAAATAAAATTTGACCAAAATCGTGACCATGCCCCTTTAACAATAATCAATAGATAATTGATCAATTTTATAGAGTTACTAGCTGGCGTGCCATTAACTCTGCATAATATTTGTTGTTATATTTACATACTTTAAAATCAGAATAATGCATGTACTTTGAAATGTTGATTAATGGTAGTACAGTGTACATGTATAATACACTAAAGAGTTAATTGGAGTGGATTATAATCTATAACACCTTTTGTTTTGATGGGATCGTTATAATCTATAACATCATTTTGTATTGATGGGATCGTGAATTAAAGTCTCCTTGAAACTGAGATTTTAACTCAATCCATGAAAGTTGATCAGATTCTCCCGAATCATAATGAAACCACAGTACCCATATATAAGCTTTGTAGCAAATAAAGCCTGCCGTATTAACATGACATTAACAGTAAGATGAGAAAGCTGGATGGTGAACAAATTCATTATATTTATCTCAACTTTAAAATACGATGTTTTTGGCCATAAACCTTTATTTTGTATAAAAAAAATATAAAAATTCCAAAATAGTTAAGCTTTAAAATTGGAACACTTTCTTACATCTTTAATCAAAGTTCTTTGGCTAAAGGAGGTAAATATAGCCTAAAAATGTCCACCACCTTCAAGCCTTGTTAATCTTGTTTCGCGTTCCCACCCGTCATTGGCACTCCATCGTCGGCCCCAGATCCCGAGCTGTTGGAGCCGCTGCGTTGACAATTGACCGGGAAATTTACTTTCTTCCGCTTCATGATAACAATAATGACGATGATCATGAGGACAGTGACAACGATTGTGGCTAGAGTTACTCCAACTCCAACTGTGACGTCATCGCTGTCCACAGAACTACTTTTTGAAGCGTTACTCTTAGTGAAGGTTGTGTTGGGGGTTGTGGTTTGATTATTGTTGTCCAAAACTTTGATTTTCCACATCAAGCTTGGTACCCACTAATGAATTCATGAAAACAATTCAAAAAGAAAAACGTGAGAATAAACGTGATATGAGATTGTCATGGTAAAAACGAACTATACATGTATATAGTGAAAACGGTAAAAACGTACCAGAATTGCGCTTAAAACAAATACAAAATCAAATTGTTGGTGCATTTTATGGTATCAATTGCAGGGTTGCTCATACTGTAAAGAAACAATTAAAAACTGTTACTTACATATACATGTAGTTGTGTCTAACACCATAGTTAATGTAAAACCGTCCTATTCCTCCGAAATAAAATTGGCCCTCCATTCTTCACTTATTATAAATATTTTATGTATTTCTTTTGCATTTTATAGAAAAATAACTGGAATGAAGCTTTTAAATCATTAACACCAGAAAACTTATATAACAAGATTTGCGTTAGAGTAGTGACTCACAAAAACCGAAAGCAAGCACAATTTTAGATATGTATACCAACCCCTCTAATCGCTCACATCACATTTTATGGAAAGAAAATCGTCAGATCTGCAATATTTTACATGTAACTACACAACAATGTAAAGCACAAACAAACAAACAAACAAATCCAACGACTGTTCCTTTACTGTACACAGGTCGCAGTTTTCTCTGTTGCATGGAATATATGCACAATATGAACAACATTTCCAGTCCTTCTTATGAAAGTTTTCAAAATCCCTAGCTTTTTAAAAAAAAATGAGATTTGAATAACTCACAACCGTCTGACACAACACGGCATATTGAAGACCAGCTGCACTAAATAATAACACTCATATACAGTTTCCATGTGAGTGTTTATGCAGGAAGTAGGGGCAAACATCGAACATGACTTTAACAGGCACTTCACAAACTACTTAGTTAGCTTTTTTTCTATATGACTCCGTTTACAGAAAAAAATTGATGTTTCCTATCAAGATTTAAGTTGAAGTGTAATCTGCACATAAATTGTTTAAATTAAAGATATCAAAATAAGGAATTCATTTGATGACCTTTCCAAATAACAGAAAACTTATACATAATTGCATTTTTTTTCAAAACATATTGTAACACTGACACATCCAAAGACTGACCCCAGACGTCTAAAAATCCAAATACTTGCTCAGTACAGTAACTCTTTGCACGGATTTTTATATTCATTACATTTTTTGGCCGGGGGGGGGGGGGGGCAGAAAATTCATTGATTTGAAAAGTCTAATTGAATTGACAAACGTAACCCTGCTCTAGCAATTGGCAACATATATAATTAACAAGGTGGAAAAAGGAATCTTGTTACTTAATTAAATATGATTTAAATATTCGTTGAATACTAATTCAATGTGATTTAATATTCGTTGAATACTAATTTTCGTGGGTTACTTTGTTGAGTTGATCCTAGTGTAAATCACAAACATATGTATGTTGTTAAGATAGTTGAAGCTTATGATTCTTGATTAAACAAGGGGTCCCGGAGTGATATTTTTCATAAAAAGATAATGAAAGATATAATGATAATTAAACTGTATAAATGTCAAATAAGCGAAAAATTTGCAGTTTAGGGATAAAAAAATGAAAATCTATAACAAGATATCTGTGAGCCAATGCTCACTAGTGATACCCCCGCTCTGATGTGAATATGCAAAATAAACAAAGTCGTCATTTAACAGAAGTTGACACCCGATTGGTACAAAAATATATCCCACAATATGGCATGCCAAAACAAATAGTGAGTTAAAATTTCAAGCATCTGCGATAAATAACTGCTGAGAAATCTTTGAGGAAAATTTGTTTGAAAATTTTGGCTAAAAATAAACGAAGTCGTCATTTAACAGAAGTTGACACCCGATTGGTACAGAAATATATCCAACGATAAGGCATGCCTATACAAATATTGTGTAAAAATTTCAAGCATCTGCGATAAAGAGTTGCTGAGAAATCTTTGATGAAAATTTGTTTGAAAATTTTGGTTAAAAAATAAACAAAGTCGTCATTTAACAGGAAGTTGACGTCCGATTGATACAAAAATATATCCCACAATATGGCATGCCTTCACAAACACTGTGTTAAAATTTCAAGCATCTGCGATAAATAGTTGCTGAGAATTCTTTGACAGAAAATTTGTTTGAAAATTTTGGCAGAAAATAAACAAAGTCGTCATTTAACAGAAGTTGACACCCGATTGGTACAAAAATATATCCCACGATATAGCATGCCTATACAAATACTGTGTAAAAATTTCAAGCATCTGCGATAAACAGTTGCTGAGAATTCTTTGACGGAAATTTGTTTGAAAATTTTTGCTAAAAATAAACAAAGTCGTCATTTAACAAGAAGTTGACGTCTGATTGGTACAAAAATATATCCCAAGATATTGCATGCCTATACAAATACTGTGTAAAAATTTCAAGCATCTGCGATAAAGAGTTGCTGAGAAATCTTTGACGAAAATTTGCTTGAAAATTTTGGTTAAAAATATGCAAAGTTGTCATTTAACAGGAAGTTGTCGTCTGATTGGTACAAAAATATATTTCACGATATGGCATGCCTTCACAAACACTGTGTTAAAATTTCAAGCACCTGCGATAAATAGTTGCTGAGATAAATGCGACAGAAAGTTTTGTTACGGACGGACAGACAGACGGACAGACAGACACACAAGGGTAAAACAGTATACCCCCTCTCCTTCGGAGCGGGGGTATAATAATTATTCCAGTAAGTAACAACAAAATCCCCTGTGGTATTTGAACTCGGGATGTACGGATCACAAGTCCGGCACTTTATCCACTCGGCTATGGAGTAAGTTAGTTATATTTTTCAGTCCACAAAATCCTTTTAATGAAACGACATGTTGTTTCGATCAGCGGTCAGCCATTTTGTTATGTGTTATTCAACCTTAATTTATAACAAGTGAAAAGCTGTCAATGTGACAGCAAACCGGGTTTTCTTTTATGTGAACTGTATCCATAATCCATGTCAACCCGTATCCAGTGAAATGGATAAGGTGAAAGGGTACCCTATATGCAATATTTTGCCCAAAAATGACTAAGTTCAAAAGCTGGTATTTTTTTCATAAATAATCAGAAATCAAAATCCTAGCAATATGCACACCTCTGATATATGTTCAATTGATCTGCAAAAGAACAACTTCCTATCTTGAAAACTGTAGGAGGAGTTATCCGTACAATGAGGGTACCCTATATGCAATATTTTGCCAAAAAATGAATAAGTTCAAAAGCTGGTATTTTTTTCATGAATTATCGGAAATCTAAATCCTAGCAATATGCACACCTCTGATATATGTACAACTAATCTGCAAAAGAACAACTTCCTACCTTGAAAACTGTAGGAAGAGTTATCCGTACAATGAGGGTACCTTATATGCAATATTTTGCCAAAAAAATGACTAAGTTCAAAAGCTGGTATTTTTTTCATAAATAATTGGAAATCTAAATCCTAGCAATATGCACACCTCTGATATATGTACAACTGATCTGCAAAAGAACAACTTCCTATCTTGAAAACTGTAGGAGGAGTTATCCGTACAATGAGGGTACCCTATATACATTTTTTTGCCAAAAAATGACTAAGTTCAAAATCTCGTATTATTTTCATAAATAATCAGAAATCAAAATCCTAGCAATATGCACACCTCTGATATATGTACAATTGATCTGCAAAAGAACAACTTCCTATCTTGAAAACTGTAGGAGGAGTTATCCGTACAATGAGGGTACCCTTTTGGCAGCCGCCCGCCCACCCGCCCACCCGCCCGCCCGCCCGCCATTTTCACCATTTTAATAACCGGATTTTTCCGTTGGAAAACCCGGTTAAAAACGTTGACTTTGCTAAGGGAAATAACATTTTCACCAGAAATCGTTTTCATAACAAAAAGCATGTACATGTCAACGGCAGAGAGAGAACTTTAAAAAAAATGTTAATTATCATTATAAATAAGATTGTTAAGCTTCATCACTTTTTTAAACTATGACACCTTTTCATACACTAATGACTTACAGGGCAATCTTTACAAGTAAACTATCAAATCATTTACAAGATTGATCAAGTCCAAGATATTCACTTTACTTTAAAAATTTAGTGCAAGGTACATCTGTATGATGTTTTCAGCTGTCACTTACAATTGGTAGAGATCACAGTGTATAGTACATGTATGTTTAGCTAGATAAGATTAAAACTATCAAACAATGCAAACAAAACACCTTTAATTTCTTAAATAATATCATGCATTTACTACTCTTCATAGTGCTTAAATTATTAGGTCCTGGCTTGGATCAACAATTTAGGCATGATCTGCAAAAATACAATGATATATACATCTATAACTATATTCAAACAAAGTAAACATAATATATTACATGTGCTTTAGATATTTAGAAAACTAAGCTTACACATCAGCAAGTTTAACATCCACAAGAACATCAAAGTCATTGTAAAGAAAGGACTGACGCTTTTGAACGATGATTATTCAGACAACATTTACTGTTAAAATAACCATTGTTTTCTGAACCCATCCTTTTAACACTGACACATTATATAAAATAATATTCTAACATCATGCCGTTTTATGAACCATGATAATAACTTAGTTCAGAAATCACTTTTGCATGAAACCTTTATCACACATGCTCACACTGTTTAAAGTCAATGCTCTAAATTATTATAACATCTGAGTGTTAAGGAGAATCTCCCCTCTGCATGTTAAGGACGATCACTTCTCTTTATGTTAAGGATGATTTCCCCTCTGCATGTTAAGAACGATTTTCACTCTGCATATTAAAGCTGAACACCGCTCGTAAATAGGCACCGTCACACAGATACCTGGTATATAAACCCTTCGATTTCGTTACACCCGATTGCACACCTGAACTTCGTGGCCGACATGTAGTATTCCTTTCGTGGTCTTTAGATTTTATGCATTTTTTCTTATCTTATGTTCATTTTCTGTTCGTAAATAATGCATTGACCAATTTATTTGATGTTAGTATTCTTCTGGCTTCAAAAAGTGCGTAAAATTTGAAAATTTCATCGCGACCGGGTAACATGGCGGGGCAAAATGTACGTCCACACAGGTAAGACCTCTACAGCGAAGTACTTTGAACTGTTTAGAGGTCTGTCCCTTATATAAGGGTTGTAGGGACAGCAGTGATTAAAGAGAAATATGGCGGACAGTGCCTATTTACGAGCGGTGTTCAGCTTTAAGGATGATCTTCACTTTGCACTTTAGGGATGATCTTCCCTCTGCATGTTGAGAACAATCTTCCCTCTAGCGTGACCCTCCTCTATCTTATTGTAAGCTTTGTCTGCTTCCTTGAAAGAAAACTCACTGTCTAGGACAGGTCTAATCTGAAACAGTAGAGAAAAAACAGGGTGTAGTATTACATCTCTTCTTTCATAATTTTTCTTTCAGTTTGAGCTGATTTTAAAACTTATTTTACCATATTATCCTACCACACCTTCACCCCACCTCCTCTCTCCATTATTGTTGTATTACCTCTTTCTCTTTCTTTTTAATCTAAATTGTCTCTTTCCTCCTTATTACATCTTTTTAAACCTAACTTTTCTCTCCATCATTGTTGTATTAATTATTTTTCTCTCTCTCCTCCCCCCCCCCATTACTGTACTATTTTACCCTATACCTCTCTCTTAACATTTAATAGTTTTTCCCAATATCTCTCAATGAGATATTATGATATTACATCGCTCTTTCAATGAGATATTATTCCTTCCCTACCTCATCTCTCTCTATCATCTTCTTTACTGTTAACAGATGGTTACTGCTTGGCTTGAACATGGCCCATCTGTAACTCCGACCATCTTTAAATCCCTGTTGACGCAATAAAAAGATTTTTAAATGATATTTGTCAACCGATATAATCATAGCAGTGTCAATGGTTTGTTTCATCAGATTTTTATTCAATATTAAGAGTTTTTAGAACAGTTTGAATCTCTTTTGCTTAATTTATTAATTCCTAACTCATTTAACTTATAAACTGAATCACCTAACAATTTCCATATTTATATCTAGAATCTCACCTGTAATATATTAGCTGTCAGGCTAGCACCTTATCAAAGTACTGGTACATCAATATACAGTAGTACTAGCACCAGTCTGTCAGTATTTTGTTTTTTCCGGAGAGCTACAGTTCTACAGCTATAGCTACCTATAATCTCACCTGTTATACATTGGCTGTCAGACTGGCACCTGATCTAAGTACATTAGTATACAGTAGTACTAGCTACCTATAATCTCATCTGTTATACATTGGCTGTCAGACTAGCACCTGGTCGCAGTACATTAGTATACAGTAGTACTAGCTGCATATTATCTCACCTGTAATACATTCAATGGCTGTCAGACTGGCACCTGCTCTAAGTACATTAGTATACAGTAGTACTAGCTACCTATAATCTCACCTGTTATACATTGACTGTCAGACTGGCACCTGCTCTAAGTACATTAGTATACAGTAGTACTAGCTACCTATAATCTCACCTGTTATACATTGGCTGTCAGACTGGCACCTGATCTAAGTACATTAGTATACAGTAGTACTAGCTACCTATAATCTCACCTGTAATACATTGGCTGTCAGACTGGCACCTGATCGCAGTAGACCAGGCACAATCCCATAATCATCCGCATTCTGTAAAAATGGTGTCTTTATTGTCACAAACTTGGAGTTGTTCCACTTCTTAAGTAGGTCAAATGAAAAATCTACTCCTCCATGGATATCTAGAATGAGGTCATACCTGAAATTGTAAAATCATTAAGGGATGAATCTACTGACTGTTGATTGAATCCCAAAGCTCTAAACCATGTTCATAGACTACTATTTTTGACTTTCTAGTAACATTATATAAATAGTGCCTGTTTGGGAAGGTAACAGTTGAAATTGTTACAATTCGTTGTTACCTGTTGCAAAGCGTGTTGCTAACGCTGAGGGTAATAGAACGGATTACCAACAGCATCTAAACCAAGCAGATTTCAGTATTTAACATGAAAGTATAATAAAAGTTAATATTTGTAAAGGTTTTAATTAAAACAAAAGATGAATCACCCCTAGTTGCTGTTGCATAATGATGTTAAGTTATATTGTTGAAGTCATCAAAATTAAGCTTATCTATACAAGCAGATGTACATGTTTGTTGTTAGATTTTACAATCAACAAATCACTATCTATTGCATCAAAGTAAATGATATATATTCGCAGTCATGAAACTTCATTCTTGGAATTACTAAATTTTACACCCACTGAGTGAACCAGCTATAAGTTTATAATCCCTTACTATTAATGTTTTAAACAATGTCATATATTCATAAAGAATGATCAAATTAAATGAGACAGAACAAAGGACTATATACCCTTTCATGTTCATCAACTCCTGCTGGACGTTCTGTGTTTTGTAGTCAATCACATGATCAGCTCCAAGGGAGGAAACCATGGTAACGGCATCAGTGGAACAAGTCGTTGTTACTATGGCCCCCCAAGCCTTCATCAGCTACAAAGGTAAAAAGTCATCAACAGTGATAAAATTGTGTCAACTTTCAAATAAATTCCAGTATATCAGTAAGTCTGATACTATCAGCTAGCTCTCCAGTACTTCAACTCCTAGGATTTCTTGCACATTAGGTATTACACCCTGATTTAATGCAAAGAAATCATAGTGACTGTAATTAAACCAACGATTTTTTCTTGTGTTGAACTGTTGTTGTTTTATAGCAAATTCAAGTTAAAACCAAACATAGGTAATCATAGATTACTAAGCTCACCGAGGCGGAGCATCACCCTTATGAGACATCACCTTCATAAGACCACCTTTATCATTTTACGCGGTATATGAAAATCATACTTTATGATCTTGAATATTAATGGATTCTGTTTTGACAAAATATCGTATATCATCTGATAAAATTTTTATGATAATCATATTCATGTTCATATGTTAATCAATACAATGATATAAAATTAAATATTGCATCATGTCATATTTATAATATATATCATACAATACAATAAAATACCGTAATAAACAATAATGAGATATGATATTGTAACGTATGATATGACATTGTATTGTGTTATGCCTTATTGTATTTGATCACATAATACAATATCATAAAATATAATACAATATAGCATTATATTACAATATCATATTACATAATACATCATAACATTGAAACATGATATTATATTAAATAATATAGTATGATATTGTTTTGAATGACACTGAAACATATTTGATACATTATATGAATAATTTGATTCCAACATTGTATCTTATCAAATGGTACAATATTATGTGATAAAGTAAAATATTATAAAATACATTATTATATTATTATACATATTTTTTCATATGACACAATAATATATATAACAATATCATATAATACAATTTCATGTGATATGATAATATATCATATAAACCAATATCATATCATACAATATCGTATGATACAATAGAATATAATATTACAATATCATATAATTCAATTTCATGTGATATAATTCTATATTACTGAAACCAATTTCATATTATACAATATTCTATGATACAATATTATAGAATATACAATATTGTATCATAGGATACAATATAATATTTTGCAATATCTTATGTAATTGTATCATGTGATAAAATAATAAATCAAAAATACAATATAATATTATCCACTATTGTATCATAATATACAATACTATACATAACAATATCATGATACAATATCATATAATAAAATATCAAAAAATTGATACAATATCATATCATATCGCATAACTTTTTATAATATAACATATGATATCATATTGTATCATTTCAAACAATATTGTTTCATATCATACAATACTATATCAAAGGAATCATGTTATATCATTTATCAACAAACACATCTATCTATCGAGCTGGTTTGAGTGAGGTAGGAGATTTCTTTAGCATCCTTGATAATGGAGATCAGGCTCTGCATCTGACGCAACCTCTGCGTTTAATTCATAATAAAGTTAAATCAACTATGCAAGCTATCATCTATAAAACATGTGACCTGTTCCAAAAAACTAAACCTCATCAAGCATCCGAAACCTATGGCTCAGATTCAGCATTCAAGCCCATCAGGTGCATTGGTATCATAAGACGCATCATCCATGCAAGTTTGGTGAAGTTTGGACCAGTAATAACTAAGATATCATCATCAGAGGGCATTAGCAATTAAAACCTTAACTTCCTCCAGCATCCGCAACCTATGGCTCAGATTCAGCATCCATGCCTGTCAGGTGCATCTGTATCATAAGACACACCATCCATTCAAGTTTGGTGAAGTTAGGACCTGTAATAACTAAGATTTATTTTTTAGCATCCTTGATAATGGAGATCAAGCTCTGCATCTGAAGCTACCTTTGCGATTCATTCATGTTACAGTTAAATCAACTATGCAAGTTTAAAATAGTACTATCATCTATTAAACATGTGACCTGTTCCAAAAAAACTTAACTTTATCCAGCATCCGCAACCTATGGCTCAGACTCAGCATTCAAGCCTGTCCGGTGCATCAGTATCATAAGACACACCATCCATGGAAGTCTGGTGAAGTAAGAACAAGTAATAACTAAGATATCATCATCAGAGGGCACCTGTTTCAAAAAATTTATTTAACCAGCTCTTAAAACCTTAACCTCCTCCAGCATCCGAAACCTATTGCTAAGATTCAGCATTCAAGCTTGTCAGGTGCATCAGTATCATAAGACGCACCATCCATACAAGTTTGGTGAAGTTAGGACCAGTAGTAACTAAGATATAATCATCAGAGGGCACCTGCAACAAAAACTTTAACCAGCTCTAAAAACCTTAACCTCTTCCAGCATCCGAAACCTATTGCTAAGATTCAGCATTCAAGCTTGTCAGGTGCATCAGTATCATAAGACGCATCATCCATACAAGTTTGGTGAATTTAGGACCAGTAGTAACTTAGATATTGCTATCAATGGCGGTCTGCAACAAAAACTTTAACCTGCTCCAAAAACCTTAACCTCCTCCAGCATCCGAAACCTATAGCTCAGATTCAGCACTCAAGCCTGTCTGGTGCATCAGTATCATAAGACACACCATCCATGCAAGTTTGGTGAAGATAGGACCAGCAGAAACTAAGATATTGCTATCAAAGGGCACCTGCAACAAAAACTTTAACCTGGTCCAACAACCTTAACCTCCTCCAGCATCTGAAATTTAGGACCCAGATTCAACAGCCAAGTCTTTCAAGTCCATAAGTAGGTCCAGATGCATCATCCATGCAAGTTTGGTGAAGATAGGACAAGTGATAGCTTAGATACAGGACCTGCAACAAAAACTTTAACCAGGTCCGGACGCCGACGCCGAGGGTATAGCATAAGCTCTCCTTGACTTCGTCTCGGTGAGCTAAAAAGGCTTACTGGGTAAACTCTTACAAGATCAATGTAGAATGGAATGAAAAAGAAACGATAGATAGAGAGTGAGAAAAGAAAGAGGGAGATAGAAAAAAACTGACCTGAATGGCAAAAGTCCCAATTCCTCCAGACCCACCATATATCAGCACTCTGCAATATAACGTAGATGCAGCATGTAGAGTCATACATGTACTGGTAATCATTAAAAATTCAACTCAGAGAGAGAGAGAGAGAGAGAGAGAGAGAGAGGCAGACAGACAGACAGATATAGACATATAGAAAGAGAAAAGCACTTTAATTGAATCTGACATTATTCCAGTCAGTGTTTAATAGGTGCGAATATGTAGCGGGGGGTAAAAAAGTCAAGTCTTAGCTGGAACTTGAACCCAGGATCTCTGTATCAGATACATGTATAGTGTACATGTGCCAGTGCTCAAGTTTTGATATATAGAATGACATTCTCACTCCTGTTAACCAGGTGACATGTACCTTTTACTAGCTGTGTTGTTCTCTTTTAATTCCCCAACATCACACAGGGCTGTCATCACCGTGGAAACCACATATGGCAAAGAGGCAGCCTCAACATCAGTGAGATTGGTGGGAATCTTTGAAATCTTAATACAATGTAGACATATATATTACTCATCAATTAATTGAAAAGTCATACATGTACAGTAAAACACAGTTATAATGAATCACGAGGGACGGGCGATTTTTCTACGTTATAAGCGTAATTCGTTATATCCGTCAATTATACAATATGTAATAAAGTCAAGGGGAATAAAAATTGCTTCGCTGTAAGCATCAATTCATTATTAAAGTGTTTGCTATAACCATGTTTTACTGTACACAGTGTAGTTTTATAAATTTGAGTAATTCCCCTGTGTACTTACATGTGACTCTGATGTAACTGTTAATTCAGCATGTGACCCCTGCCTGAATGGGGATACTGTGCCCCAAATCTTGAATAAAGAGAGCGTTAGATGTCATTTAATTTCTAGTATAGGAATACAGTAAAACTCATTTAGTTTGAAAATGTATATACCAAAATCTTGGTTTAATCTATTGGTTTTGTGAAGTCAAAGGCAGAATTCTTCACAAAACTTTGAAAAAAACATTAATATTTTCTACAGTAACTGTTATAAAGAAAATTTATACAACTTTACAGATATTGCACATTCATTCAATTTTAATCTGGAAGAGGTTAAAAATTACAAAATTTACATCTTTCCCAACAAATCATTTAATTTTTATAGTCTTTTAAGTTGGCTATTTCATACCAATTAATATAACTGCTTGAATGCTTTTCTTTTTCAATTTTAACTCTGACTACATATGTATATTATTTTAGGTTCCCAAAAAATCTATTGATATTTTATGTCAGGACCTCAATAAATACAAAATATATTAATGTAGTTAAGCATATGGAAGGAAAGATACATAAACAAATTTTGCTATACTTATTCATATATACAGATATATCATAATGGGATAATAAATCCAATGGTTCCTAGAAATTAACTTTTGTGAAATTTTACTGTACTGTTGACATCTGCATCTTTTGTATTATATACCCATACTAAACACATATAATTGTCTTTTCATTACAATCTACAGTAATGAGTTCTCTCATGATGGATCTAGATGTCTCCAATACTAATACTATGGCAATGTATGTAATGTATACGCCAATAAACTACTACTACTAACCTTGTCGCCAGATTTGAATCGTTTTACTTTCATTCCTGTTTTGAGTATAGTTCCAGAAAAGTCCCTTCCAAGGATCAGAGGAAACTCAGACTGAGGAGCATGGAGCCGTTCTTTGTTCCTTACAGCGTTTAACATTGCTCGACCATAACCCTCTGATAGAAGAAATCAATTTACATGTCCATGGCATGTACTTAGATACATGTACTTGATTAATAATTAAATAAATCATAAATGTCAGTATCATACTGATTTTTCAGACCTTATCCTTATGATACATGTACATGATCGGTGTAGCAATAAACTTTCTGTTTCCACTTTATTTTCCTAATATCCAAAGTCTTATTTGTAATACATATATCCTTAAAAAAAGAGACCTAAATCTTGCTTTAATGTACTTAATTGTTTTGAACAACCCCGTTTAGTGTATAATCTGATTACTCTCATTACCTCTCATTCTGATGTCCAGCATGTTCAGACTGGCAGCATTCACAGAGACAAGGATATCGTCTGGGTGGAGGATTCGAGGGACCCTCACTGATTCCGACCACGTTAATTCTTCATTTCCACCATACCGCCTGATCTGCCAGGCCTTCATCACACCTTTCGATTCTCGGGGTTCTGCTCTTGTGTGCTGCCATCGCTTGGAGGATTGTTTCAGGAACGTGATGTTTGACTTTGGATGGGATGAGCATAAGTATTTGATCTGAGATTGAAGGAGGAGGTTCCGTGCCATAGTTGTGAGCAGGCCTGCTTCCATTATCACTCTTCAGCTATATTGCTTTGTTGACACCTGGATCTATTTAAAATCAGTTGGTCAGCTCTGCTCATGACGAGAGAGAGAGAGAGAGAGAGAGAGAGAGAGAGAGAGAGACTATAACAAAGCCGACTCTTACATAAAGCACCACCAATGCTTTCTAATACTCTAAGCCATTTAAGGTACTTTGGTGCATAAAACAGACGACACACTACAAAATATCGTATTATTTACAAAGAACAATGTCCGTAAAAGTAGCAACTTACTCACCAAGTGGCAATTCTCTTGACGTCCATTTACTTTCATTATCTACTTTTGTTTTCTTCTGTTTTATTTTTATAGTCTGTCAATGTTATTTTACTCGATTTGAAAAAAAAAAGGAGAAAAAAGAAAGGTCTTTTAAAAATGATTGTTTAGTGCACAATAACTAACGTTAAGTAACAGAGTAATGTTTCTACAGTATATATATAAAAAAAAAATAAGAACACCAAAGTCATGTTATGTCCAACTTACTAATTTCCGATGTTCCGTGTGGACGATGAATAATGGAATAATTGTATCAACACAAACAGAAAGTAAAATTCGGCGTAGGCTATACTGTTTCAGGACTATGATATCGCGGGTTCTATGGTATCGCGGTATTTCTGCTTTAGTATAGAAGCACGCGCTGAAATTGACATTTGACGTCGGGATATTTTTAGACATAGTAAACAGAGACACGCTGAACATCACTGAGGCATACACTGATACAGTGGAATATAATAGAGGAACTCACAATAACGTTAGTTTCTAGAAATATTTATGTATTGATAAATTTTTCGACATAATGATTTAACTACCGCGATATCACAGGACCGGCTCATACACACGAGATGAATAACAGTTTGTGAAAGGTGAGATTGATATACATGTACTTAATATGGGGGTTTTATTCAATCTAATCATCACTTTTTCCCCTCGTTTGTCACAGTGCCATATAGTGCCACAGTGATTGATGTAATTTTGCTGAGATTTGGAAGAAACATACATGTAGATTCTACTATAATTGTTTCCTCGCCAAAAAATCAGGAGATTGTGCTGGGACCTGAATACATACATGTCCGAAATTGATTTTAGCGAGTATCCACATTGTTAAAGTTAGAAGTTGAGATTTCAGTCCTCAGGAGTCGACAGTCTAATCAGGGACGTCTATCATATATATATACATCCCTGGTCTTATCAATAATTGAGAAATAAGTAAAAACCTTGATATTGACTATTAAAAAAGTACAGTAACCCTAATTACAGATAGTTTTAACATTGCAGCTTTTAAACATTTTAAAGCAAAAAAACATATTCCCATTGTTTAGGTAACTGTCTATCTTTTTGTGTGCATTGAGGCATGGATATCTTCTTATATTTTGGCCCCTATGCTATAAGATGTGTAGGAATGGTCCAAAATAAAGAATGCACAGATTTCGTAATGGGCTCCTTTGTTCTTTTTGAACATTGATGATATCATGTGAAGTCAATCGTCATCCAGATGATGCAGATCATATAACTCTTAACAAATAAAAACAACCAATTGTATGAAAGTTTTTGCATTTTTTATTATTTTTAAGGAGACATATTTGCAGATGTATAGCCCTATAGCAAAAGTATTCACGATTTTTCAAAGTGGCGGCTTTCAAAAAGGACTAACTTGAAAATATAAAACTATGAAAAAGTATGTAAAACTGCTTTACTCAATATTTCGTGAGATGACCTTTGGATCTTATAATAGATTGGATCCCACAGGGAATTGATAGGTACAGGTTTTTAAGGTATACGTTTACTCAAAATGAAAAAAAAAATCCACTGATGATAATGAAAAACCATCTATTGTGTGTTAAAGACCTATCATGGTAGTGCTATTTATCACTTTCAAAAAAGTAGGTCAATGACCTACTTTTTGAGATAATGGCCATTGACTATTTCTTAAAATTTTAAGAAAAGTCCCTAAAACTTTTTGAGTATCATTGAATTTTTCTTAATTGTGAAAATAATACAAATTGCTAAACTCTTTTAAAAATTAAATACAGTTTATGAATATCAGTGACACTAAACAGACACAAAGCATTAAGTTTTTATTCACAATTTTTATGAATATTCCAGTCCGAATTTCCTCTATCAGTTTTCAAATTCCTTACCTTTTTTGATTCAATTTTACAAAAAACTGAATGATGATAATGCTAAAACATTAATAGCATTAAACTAGGTATATTGACCTTACTCTGCAGGCATAAAAGTTATATGAGGTCAATGATCAAAATTTTGAGATATGGTGTATTTTATCGTTTTTAAGCAGTTTTCAATATTTTTGTAGTGTGTGTCATTCGAATATCTAAACAAAATAGTGAGATAAAACCAGCAGAAAATGTGCAAAATTATGTTTTCTAAAAGATAAAATCTTCACTTTGAACATGACAGTACTACCAAAAATATTTCAGTGAAAAATAAAATCTGAAAATTTTAGTCCGAATTTCCTCTGTTTTGCTTAAAGTAAAACTTTGTTTGAGACTAATTGCATAATATAGTAAAAATACTAAATGGTTTGTCAATAATAATTCATTTCATGAAAACTTTTAGTGTTAAGAACAAATTTTACTCATGACATTGAACTTTATAACAATCCGAATTTTAGAACTCAAACCCTGAGTAAACAACGTCCTTAACGTACTCAGGGGTGATGTTTTGTTGAATGTCAAGTATAACATTAAAAAGTTCATCTTGGGTAGTGATGTCTCTAGCCATGTTTTGGAGTGAGTGCTTTATTTTCAACCAAATGTTTTCAATTATATTAATGTCCGGGGACTGTGCTGGCCATGTGATGGAAGGAATGTTGTTATTAACCTTATATTCACAAGTAATCCTGGCTCTGTGCACGGGTGTATTGTCATCTTGGAAAAGGTAAGGTTTATCAGGAAAATGCCTCACTATAACTAGCCACAAGTGTTCGTCGAGTATGTCAATATTATACTTTTTTGCCATCAACAAGACACAAAGTCCCACCATCATAAGTTTTGTGATTTCAATTTTCATAGATACGATTAGATTTTTAACCTCATTGGTAAGTTCACGATATTTTCGATCCATTGTTAAACTCCGTATGTTTACGATCACAAAGCGAGGCGCAGATGACAGTAAATATAAAATAACATCTGATTCACTTCCTACATAAAAAACCCAGTGAAAAAATGAACAGATAACTCGAACTTTTCGTAGAGTTATAGCTCTTTTCCCAATCAAGACGCTCAAAGTAGGCCGAAGCCACTTTGAAAACTTGCGAATACTTTTCCTGTAGATATTGATAAATGAATCATTATCAATACGAAGTATTCTATATATTATTTTTATTAGGTCACCTGAGTAATTTCAGGTGACCCATTGCTATCTGTTTTCGTCCGTCGTCGTGCGTCGTCTGTCCTGCATTAACAATTTTACATTTTTAACTTCTTCTTAAAAACTACAAGGCTAATTGTTACCATTTTTGGTGTGAGGCTTCTCTATGGTAAGAGGAATCTAAATTGTGAAATCTGTGGCTCTACAACCCCCGGGGCACCACAAAGGGGGCCAAATATGAAAAAAAGCCAAATTTTCAAAAATCTTCTTCTCTATACTCCCACACATATGAGGAAAAAACTGTTTGCATGGTTATGATCTCCATGAAGCCTTCTACATAAATTGTGAAATGCATGGCCCCTGGGTCAGTGGTTCTGGCTCTAGGATGGGGCCAATATGACCATATATTAAAATATGTATTAAATCTTTGAAAATCTTCTTTTCTACTCCCATATATATATTTTGTTAAAAACTAAATGCATGATTATGATGTCCATGAAGCCCTTTACAAAAATTGTGAAATTCAGGGCCCCTGGGTCAGCGGTTCTGGCTCTAGGGTTGGGCCAATATGGCCATATAGTAAAAATGTATTAAATATTTGAAAATCTTCTTCTTTACTCCAATATATATTTTTTAAAAACTAAATGCATGATAATGATGTCCATGAAGCCCTCTACCAAAATTGTGAAATTCATGACCCCTGGGTCAGGGGTTCTGGCTCTAGGGTGGGAACCAATATGGCCATGTTAAGTAAAAGTGTATTAAATCTTAAAAAATCTTCTTCTTTACTCACAAACATGTGGGCAAAAAACTAAATACATGGTTATGATGTCCATGAAGCCCTCTACCAAAATAGTGAAATTTATGGCCCCTGGGTTAGGGGTTCAGGACATATGGGGGGGGGGGGGGCAATATGGCAATATAGTGTTAATGCATATAATGTTTTAAAATCTTCTTCTCTATTTTCACACATCTGTATGGAAACTGATTTCATAATTATGGTTACCAGGAAGTCCTCTGCTAAAATTTTAAATTTCATGTCCCCTGGAGTATGGGTTTTGACTCTGGGGCAGGGCCAAAATGTATGTATAGGTGTTAATGCATATAATGTTTAAAAATTATCTTCTTTACTCCCACACACCTGAAAGGAAAACTGAATTCATGATTTTGTAGACCAGATCTTTAATTTTTTCGCCAAAATTAAAGGTTTCATAGTTCTTTTTGAAAGATTTCAGGCAAGGAGGTGGTCGTCATTACAAATTTATATTTTTTTACTCCAGAATGAAACCCAATTAATGAATATATGAGACTCAATTGAATCTCACTCAAATTGATATTGCATAGATTTGCTTGAGTACAGAATGAAAAAAAAACGAAATGTACATGCCATGACATAAATAAAATAATTATAATTTCATATTCATTTCTTCAACAACAATAATTAAATGTACTAATAGGATATTGCAGATGCTGGTTAAGGCAGAATTCAAAACCATAATGATTTGGAAATTTTACAGTTGTCAGTTCTATATCAAGTTCCTTATTATTTTGGATATTTTGTGTTAATCTCATCCACATGCAGATTTCTTGATCAAAGTGATCCACCTCATATAAATGTTTACTTGGGTACAGTTTCGGTCATATTTTCCCTGTTTTAAAGTGATTTTTAAAAATATCAAAAACAATGGACATTTATCTTTTATTTCCATAAGAATACCAAAAAATTAAGTTAAAGGTTAAATCCTTCTCCATGCCATAAAGCGCATAAGGCCGGTGCTTAGCCCCAGTTTCCATGGTGCTAAGTGGATGAAAGTCATTGACTACCCCTGGATTTATCACAGTTTAACTCCCAGCATAAACCATGCAGTACCCAATTCCAGCTGGGTAGACTGAGACAATGTAGATAAAATGCCTTATCTAAGTGCACACACAACATCAAGTGACCACTGTGATGTTTGAACCAGCAACCTTTCGGTTATTGACCTATCACTTAAGACCACAAAGCCATATGCTCCAAATGATTAAGAATCTATAAATAATTACCTAATTAGACTTTCACAATGTTATTTGCAATGTCATTAAAAGTCCATTTTTCCATTTTTTTTTTAAGCAGAAACCGTCCCCTTTGATGAAATTCACATTAGTAATTATAACTTTAACTTGTGATATATCACAGAAAATAAATTAATTTTGTTGTGGCTGCGCACTTAATTTCTTTTAAAAAAGACTTCGGGAAAATGTGCTATTTTTCATCATTTAAGAGTATACATCTAAGGAATATGACATATTATGGAAGGTATTATTACCTTTTGTAAACAGCTAAATAAAAGTGCAGATCTTGGTACTTTATATACACGTTTTCAAGATGATGTACCAGGTATATGTATTTTTATGAGGTTTAAACAACTTTTGAATTTTAGGGCTTACTTTGAAAGAAATTGTATGTGTACCTCCTTTTGACGTAACTTGAAATAATAATGATATATAATTATGTAACTTAAATATATACATGTACAATTTTTTTTTAATTGGTTTTGGACTTCTTTTTTTCTAGAATCTCTAATCTTTTCAGAAATATGGCAGGTGAACATGAAGCAAACTTTTTGAAGATTGTTTTACTTTTGATGAGGTATGGATCAAAGGTTTTGCAGCAAAGAATTGAATTTGAACTACGAATTCGGAAATGGCAAACAGTGATTGATTTCTTAAGGGAAAGAAAACATGACATTCTTCATTTGACACTTGATAAATGCAAAAGATGTTGCATAGAAGACTGCAAAATACAGAAAGCAACGAAGTGTTTGATACATTACAGTTTGTTAGAACTTATGTATAAAGATGTTAAAAGAAGTTGCTCAACAAGATTCTATCACTGCTGTTCTTGTAATTTTGTCCCCAAATCTGACTTGGACATCAGTGTTTGGGATATAACACTGACGAGTTGTCTGCTATTGGAAGTCATTGGTTTTGATGATCTTGGACAGAAACAAGCAATTCAAAATTTACGAAATCTACGGAACAGCAAGGAACTACTACACAGAGGAAATGCGAAAATGGATGATGATGAATATAACAAAATGTGGATTAGGTTGTCAAATGATATTAAGGAAATTGCAGAGAAATGTGAACCATATTTCTATTCATCAATTAGTGAGGAAGTAGACAGATTAAAGAATAAATCCCTTGAACAGGGGGAATGTTACAGAGCCCAAGAGTGCTTGAAAGAAGTTAAGGTAAAAAAATAACAATGATTGTTAAAATTTTCTTTATTTCAGTACTTTCTTTATAACATGTAAAAGATGTTATCTTTCTTTGATTATTGAGTAGATCAAAATTCAAACATATATTAAACAGGTTTGACCAGGTACTGTAATTGCTGGGTATATATGTAATGCCATTATTTAAATCACGCGATAGGAACTTCCTTATAATTATATTTATTTTAAATATAAGGCAGTTCCAAGCGTGATTTTTGATCTATGATATCTTGAATATATATATATTGATCAACTCAATATTAATCAAAGAAAGATAGCTTGTTTTGTAAAACAGTAATTTAAAAAAAGGAAATGAAAGTATAATTTACATTTAAGTATTTGTAACAAAATAAATTGAATTGAAATAAGGAAGTTCCTATCACGTGATTTTTGATCTATGATATATATATTATATATATATATATTGATCAACTCAATGATCAAAGAAAGATAGCTTGTTTTGTAAAACATTAATTTAAAAAAATGAAATTAAAGTATTAATATTTACATTTAATAAGTATTTGTGACAAAATCGATTGAATTGAAATAATCACCCTTATTACATGGGTGCGTCTTTTTACCCCGAAGAACCCCAAGGATACCCCAATGATAGATATTAATAACTATTTATACCCAAGGGGTCTCATTGGAGTTCAATAGTCACCTCTTGGTACCCCAAGGATACACATAAAAACCCCATGGAACCCCAGTGTTAGAAATTAATAACCACTGATACCCCATGATTCTCATTGGAATCCAAGGGTCACCCCATGTTACGTCAAGGATACCCCAAGGATACTCGTAAGAATCCCAACGGACCACAATAATAAAAGTTTATAACCAGTGATCCCCAGGAGTCAGGGTCATCACAAGGAACCCAAGGTAACCCAATGATAGAAATTAATAACTATTGATACCAAAGGGGTTTCATTGGAATCCAAGGGTCACCCATTGATATCCCAAGGATACCCTTAGGAACTCACGGATACCCCATGACAGAAATTAATAACCATTGATACCCCAGTGCCTGAGGGGTCATATTGGAATCCAAGGGTCACCGTTTGGTACCCCAAGGATACCTGTACGAACCCCAAGGTACCCTAATGATAGAATTTAATAGCCAACCAATGGCTGTACTTTAAAATATATTATTAATAAATACCCAATGACTCAATGGAATATCATTAAAACATATCTTGGTACCCCAAGGAACACTTATGATACCCCAATATATATCGGTAACTGTATGATAAAAATAGTGTTTCTCCTGACTTAAAGTATCTGTTCACTTTGGATGAATTTATAAACAATTAGTGTTGTCAAATGGTTTAAAGTCATAATCAAGTAATCGGCAGAATCTGTTGTCTCTTTCAAACTGATGATCAGCCAATAATTGAATCGGTAACAACAACTTCCTATCTTGAAAACTGTAGGAGGAGTTATCCGTACAATAGTGGTACCCTATATGCAATATTCTGTGAGAAAATAGCTAAGTTCAACAGCTGGTATTTTTTTCAAAAATTCTCCAAAATCAGAATCCAAGTAATACACAGCCAATTGTGCCTCACGTGAATTTCAAGTGAAATTAATGTGAATTTCACATGAGGCACAATTGCCTGTGTATGCACAGCTCTGATATTTGTAAAAATTTTCCTTTGGAAAACTTGGTTAAAAACAATGCATACAAAGCACTCGATATCTTATGGTTTCCAATTGGACCAAGTTACACAGAGTATTGTAAGGGTTCCTTGAAGTAGTTAATGGTATACACTAAGTGCCTGGGGTATCGGAAGGCATAAATGCATGGATGTATCATTGGAATTACCTGGGATTCTTTGGGACACCTAGTGATAACCTATAAAGAGTTTTAAATTTGTATTATTAGGGTACCCTTGGGGTTCTATGGTGTATCAAGAGTTATAAATCTGTATTATTAGGGTATCTTTTGGAGTTTCTTGGAATTTCCTTGGGGTTTTCTATGGTTCTTAGAGGTGTGTCTGAATACCGATGAGTCCCCAGGGGTACCAAGAGGTATGAATCTGTATTATTAGTGTATCCTTGGGGTTTCTTGGGGATCTATGGGGTATCAAGATTATTAAGTTCCTTTGGGTATCCACGGGGTTCCCTGGGATACCTAGTGATTTGTCTGGGATATATCAAAGAGACCCCAAGGATATTAAGAGATATAAAATTGTATTTTAGGGTATCTTTGGGGTTCCTTCGGGTTTCAAGAATTATAAATTTATATAACCAATATAGGGGTATTCTTAAGAGTTCCTTGGGGTGTGTCTTGGATACCAATGAGGTGTAAAGAGTATAAAATTTGTATTATTAGGGTATCCTTGGGGTTGTATGGTTACCAAGAGTTATAAATGTGTATCATAGGATATTCTTGGAGTTCTGTGGGGTCCTTAGAGGTGTGTCTTAGATACCAATGAGTCCCCCCAGGGGTATCAAGAGTTTTAAATTTGTATTATTAGGGTATCCATGGGATTCTATGGTGTATGAAGAGTTAAAAATCTGTAATCTTTAAGGTTCCTTGGGGTATCTTTGGGGTACCAAAGGGTGACCCTTGAACTCCATTAGACCCCTTGGGTATCAAAAGTTATTAACTTCTATCATTGGGGTATCCTTGGGTTCCTGGGGGTATGCTTTGGGTTCCTTGGGGTAAAAAGACCTGCCGCTGTAAAATGATAGCAGTGTAACATATACATTTTTAAGTAGTTATCACTTTTATTTTGAAGAATGAGGATGATTCTATGAAAAGTGTGGTTAAACTTTGGACTACATTTAATTTATCAGAGCTAAATCAGGACACTGAAGTGGAAAACATCTATGGTATGTAAAATAACTGAAAGAATCCAATGAACATGTTTTTCATTTGTTCCTTTTACACATAACAATTATGTAAAAACGCATGTGGCTTGATGTGTAACAGAGTTTTTGTCTTGAAAAAAAATGAAGGAATTAAGTGTCCAAAGTATAACAATGATGAATCTATATCATTGTTGTACATGGTTCTAAATAAAGGTTAATATTTGATTTTGTCTGTTCATTAGATAATTTTAGAATAAATAAAGATTAATAGCATTAATGGTGTTACAATGCTTTCTTGAAAACTGATTAGATGCAGTTTTTTACTTTATATAGAATACTCAAAGTCTTGCCTTAAAGACCACAAAGAAAGGATTGGTATGTATGTAGGACCGAAGAGAGCAATGAAGCAGAGTTTGAAGGCGCTTGAAAATCACAGATTCATTATCATTACTGGTGAGGCGGGAAGCGGTAAAACTCATTTTGGACTCGAGTTGATGTCCCAGATGCAGAAAAAAAACCAGAACCTCATAGCATTGGTCCTCACAGACAGCAGTCAGTGGAACAAATTAGATTTCAAGAAAGAATACATTCTCTTTTTTGATGATTTATTGGGAAAATCGAATGCCAATGATTTAGCTTTTCATGGCTGGAGCATGGCTTTTGATTCAATGCATAAAAAGTTGCTTAATAATCATGTGATTATCATTTTTGCTCTAAGAAATTGTATTTGGCATTTAATGAAAGACAAATTAGCTGACTACACATTGTTCAGATTGTTACATTCATCCAATCCACCAGTAGATCTCTCAGGGGATTTTGGAATGACATCTCGAGAAAAGTTAGAAATGTTGAAAAGGTTTTGTAGATGTAATAATGTTATTGTATGCAATACCCCTCATGAAGAAGAAATGTCATTTGAATGTTCAAATAATGGCCCTTTGTGTATATGTCAGGAATCTCTTAGAATCATTGCAAACATGGACACTTCATGTGGGTTTCCATTTCTATGTGAAGAATTTTTCTCCCAGAAAAAGTTCTTAAAACAGGGATCAAGTTTTTTTCGTGCTCACTCTGCAAGTAGTTATTTTAAAGGACAAGTAGATGAATTGTTAAGTCAAGAAAAATATTTGCATTATGCAGTATTAGTTTTCTTTTTCTTGAAAGATGACTTAATGAGGATGATAGGCTTGGAAGAAATTTTAAAATCTAAAGCAGAAATTATTAAAGTTGTAGGAGTGATAGGAGATATTAGCCCTAAAAAGATTACTAAAGTAACAATAAAGAGTTGTCTGAAAGACATGTTGAATATCTTCATCATCTCCTCTGAAAATGGTTACAGATTAAGGCATATGGTTATATATGAAGCTGTTCTATTATCATTTGGAGAAAATTTTTCTGAGGAATTTTTAGAGCTTATCTCCAAGACAGTCCTTTTTACTTACGTTAGATCTAAAGGTTATGTTCCTAAAAAACAGGAGATAATTGTCCAGTTAGATGTTGACATGACAGCATCTTTAGCTAAGAAGCTGATTGATGTTTATGAGTCTGACAAAAAGAAAGCTTATGCTGATGTGTACAAACATCCATCATTTCATGACAAAAAACTTGTTGATTGTTTTTTAGACATTTTGAATGGAGAGGAAAGTTTCAAAGCTTTCCTAAATTCGTTTGTAGCTGGAGCGTGCAAGGAGAGAAAGGATATTTTAGCTGGGGAAGTAATCAGAAGATTTTGTAGCTCTTATGAATTTGAGATGGAAAATTTTAATTTAGTGCTAAACTACGACCTTATTTATACCTTTAGACAATGTATGAATAAATCTAGATTTAAGAAATTATTCTTAAAGCTTTTATGTCGTGAAAGCTTTCTTAAGCATATTTTAGTACAAGCTGCTTTTTCTGGAGCATGTGAATGTTTTATGCTTTTGCTTAATTTCCTTGATTCAGAAAATGATTTAGAGAATGATTTAGAGACTGATGGAGAAAAGCAAATAGTGACTTACGTAAAAAAAAAAAAAACACGACATAATTTTTCATTTACCTGATATATTGATTATGAATCATAGTCCATCTTTCGGAAATGATTGGAGTGATGCACTGGCAAGGATAGCAAATATGTATCCTTGTCCAAAAGATAGGAATAGGTTTTACAAAAACGTCATCAATTATTCTATTTTAATAGGTAAAAAAGACATTGTATTGAAGTTTTTTGATAAAGTTGATACTTATACATCTGACGAGGTATGTGAATTAATGCGTTTAATGTTTGTCCAGAACTATGTAGATTTATTTTGTCTGCTATGTAAAAAATTAAAGAGTGTAAATTTCCATATACTTTCTTTCATATCAGGAGGTTTAAGTATAGAGTGTGTCAAATACAGTGGCAATGAAGATATGTTTAATTGTTTTTTAAGTGAAATTCCATGCAACTTTAACAAATGTACCCACTTGGGGAGTACAATACTTCATGCTTGTGAAGCTCAGAACTTTTCTGACTCTACTTTGCTGCGACTTCTTCAGGGACCAGATGGAAAATCTATGTTTACTTCTGTGGATGGATATAAGAGAACGCCTGTTCAGTGCAGGGCATCATACAAAAAAATTAGAAGACTAGATAGTATTGCGTTTCGCTCATGTCGCTCTCCAAAACGTTTTTGGTTAAGTCGTTCTTCAACGCTTAATCGCCAACTTTGGGTAAATAGAAAAAAAGATACACAAGTATCAACAGTTCAACATGTGCATAATGTAGATTGGAGAGATGATACTCTTGTTGTATATTCATCACTGAAGTATGCCCCAATTCTTATAGGTTTCTCTAAATTAAACTTTGGACCGAGATGTAAAGATTGGTGAGGGTTAGTATTGAGCTCCATGTACGGGATATGTTTATTTTCAAGTTTGTCGGTGAAAAAGTTGGCAAGTTTGATAGATTTACTTTAATTTTTCAAACAGCTTAACATTTAATGCCCATAAACTTGTTAAAAGACCAAATGTTTTAAAGTTCACAGAACTCGTGTCAAATTATAATTTTAAAAATCTCTAAGAAAATTATTTGTATTTATTTCAAATATTGCTGTCTGTTTAACATAGGTGTTTTCCTGATCTGAGTTGTATAGATATGAATTTTGTTATACGTTAATCGTTAGCCTAAAAAAATTTAATTTGTTCAAGTGTTATGATATGCAATAAATTAATCAAATAACCATAATGATTGTAATTAACTATTCATATGTTTCTGCATGTTATCATTTAGTATTATACACGTAATAAAATCAAGGTCATACATCTACTTTAATAGGTCTCAGTAAATGTATTTTTTTTCTCTTTTATTACATAAGGATGAAATATCACGTTGATCTGATAAACACGTAGTATTGCATTTATTTGATCTCTGCTGTAGGTTATAATATCATACAATTGTATTACTTTAAGTTGACACTAGTTTAACTACAGTATCAAAGATTTCATATATTAAAAATGACTATAAGGAAATATCAAAAGTGAACTGTGGAACATTTGACCAGGGGTTAACCCCCCCCTTTTTTTAAGACACAATGGAGTCTGAATATTGTAAACTTGTGAATTATGATCATTTGTATGTTATGATTTGTACTGAATGTCGAAAGTTGTACTTTCTGAAATCAATAGACATTGTTATTTGATTTGTATGATGTTTCTGAAATAAAACCAAGCTTGTACCTATGTTATTTATGATATTTGTAATTATTATAATGGTTGATTATTCATTAACTGATAAGCAGAGATGGTACATGTATTCATTGAATTATAATGGGATATTTCTTTTCAGAAAAATGCAATTAAAAAATAAACATATAAATTATCATCTTTTTGTGATTTATTAAAGAAAAATGTTTGTATCCTTGTCGGTGACAATCTACTGTGACGGTATTATATCGATTAATAATTATTATTAATAATTAATATTCTGATCATTTAATGTGCAATCTATAGTGAAAATGCCGTTTGCAAAAGCCAAAACATATATTTAATAAAGTAATATTTATTTGTAAGTCATATGCTGGGTGTGTTGTTTGTATCAATATAAGAAACATCAACTCTTACGTAACCGGTCTTTGTATTTTCAGTAATCAAATCATAATTATATGATAGACGCGTTTCAATAAGTAAGTGGTAAAGGCGTGCATTTACAACACGTTTCCTTACAAATTGGTACAACTGATTGTAGTCGGTACAATAGTGACTTAGAAGATCTTGTCTCAAAGAGATGGAGTGCGTCATGGAAGATGATGGTACAGGAGACACAAGACATGAAACTCGTTATGAAAAAGTCACTGAGTATTGACGAGGATGAGAAAGTAAACTACTGACCTTGAGTGAAGGTATTTTTATTTTTTGGACTACATCAACAGATGTGAATAACATGAGAAACTGTGCAAGACATGGCTACAAATTTACAATGAAGTGATTTTACATGAACGTCTTTGCATGGGAGCTATTGGATTATGTTTTAAGGTGAAGAAAACTATGACAGATGATTTCATTAAAGGTATTTCAGAAAGTGCATGAAGAATTTCATGGAGTAGTGGTAAGCAAAACATCCAAAAGAATTTTGAATATCTCTTGATGTCAAATCTGTAAAATTAAGATTGAGAAATGCACTAAATTTTCAAGCCAGTTTTTTTTAAGAATATAGAGAAGGTTAACCAAAAGCTGAAATGTTAGCCAAAACATAAACATTGAATATACAACGAAAGTTAAATGGTTAAACTGTTAGTAAACGTAACGTAATCTGCTTATAGTCCTATCTGTTACCGAAGTTAACACAAGAAAGGAAAAAGAAAAACATAAAACTGCTCATTTCAATATCTTGATAATTGGTTAAAGGCGATTAGAGTTGCAACTTTTAAAATTCTTTAATACAGAATTTAAACGCACAGAAAACATACATAAATTCAGATCTAATTCTACAATATATTAGCTACAATCAAAACAGCACACGTAGTAAAATTAAGTTGCATGTATTAGATAAGTATATAATTTACCATTATGTCACTTCTGCTGAAGCCTAGTATTTTCTCTTGATTGGATTTTCAAGTGGTATTGGACACCTCCATCTTGTGACGTACTTTCTCGAAATAACAAAATAATTAATTAACTGTTATAAATGCTTTCTTTCCTATAATCGTTACCCAGCAGCATAGTTTAATGTTTGAGAGCGCTAAATAAAGGACATAGACTTCAAACTGTCCATTCTGCTGTTCACTTAATGGACAGTTTCAGGTATGTGCAAGTGGATTATAAAGCTGAAAGCTTATAAAGCTCTTCATTTGATTCATACTTTAGTTCTGTTCTGAACTATGGATGTGGAACTTGGGGGTTTGCATAAAGCTCCACAAGCTGAAAAAAATACATATTGATGTTTTGAAAAGAATTACGTTACTTCGAAAATCTACCATAAATGTTATGGTTTTCATTTAATTTGGTAGATACCCAATGAATGTACACAGAAAACGTAATCTGAAATACTGACAACAAATAATTGTATACTTCAAATCTGTTTTAAGGAATTGTTATATTAATATGAAAAACAACAGGAAAAATGTAATAACTGGGTAGGCCTTATTAGAAATGAACTTTATTGTCTGGGACTTGGAAATTTTTGGGAACAACAAGAAGTTACTGTATGAGTTAGATTTATCAATTATGAAATTAACAAATCTATAAATAAAAGTAATTAATTTATTGATAATTAAATTAATATAATTATGTTTTAATTATTGTACAAATAAACTTAAAACTTAATACTAAAGTATGTAATAAAATCTTTATAAACTTAAAAATCTGGTCATGGTCAATCGAATAGAACAGGCAGCTATCTTGACCATGGTATAAAATGCCTTAGGGTTGTAATTAAGGTTCTGGCCAAAATATATAATGTATCTAGGTATTCAATTGGTTTTTAGTTTTGTCTTCTTTGATTTTATTGGTTGTTGATATTTCTCTCCAAATTCTTGGAGCTGGTTTGTCATATTTCTTTGTCACATCAAAGAGAGTGGAGGTGTTTTTGTAATCTGAGAGCTGACTTTTGAAACGTAACAAACTCTACCTCTTGGTAAGTTAACATTACTAATTCTGATAATATTGATTAATAGTTGTACATTTCATTATCAGTGAATTCTATATTTTTGCCAAATTAAAACAATAGCTCATGCACAGTAAGAGTGAATGATTTTGTGAGATATCAACTTTTTAATAGGTAAGAAAAGTACAAGTTTATTAATGTAAACTTTACAATAAATTGTAGTTGCCATACCAGATAGTATATACAATAGAGTTATAATACTGTACAAGAGCGCATTCCCATAGAATGGTATGTTTAACTGTGTTTTATGATTTAGAATAATATAGTGATGTCTTTATCTGTTTATGGACATTACAGATGAATATCATTGTAAACCTATTTTTAGATACATGAATTAATACATAACGTAATTCATACATGTATAATGGATTAATGTAAAGAGTTGTTCCCCTTTAGCGCAACTTCCTCCTATTGTAATATTTTTATGCCGTATATTTATATTGTTGTTATTCATTGTAGGGCTATTCATTTGTTTACCATCTATCTCAATAAATACTAGAGATGCCCAGAACCCGAACAGGCGTTGTTTGATTTCTTCAATATTCAACAAGTATACCCCCTGTTACATTACTAATGTTAAACAATTTGTTCTACTAGTTGAGTAGCGCCTTATGGACGCGTTTATACAGAATTGTTATAGTGTTTTTGAAAATTCATCAAAATGTATTGTGTAAAAGGAAATAGATACACATTTTTTTTACAGATATATCTTTTAAAACGGTTATTCTCTGCTATGTGAATATATCAGCACATTTCTTACACGTTTAATACGGAAGGTATAAAACATACCTAGAAGTGGCCGTAAATGTATCTTGTGTAATTCTCTAGAGACTGAAGATGAATTTCATTTTGATCTGGTTTGCCCTGCTTTTTTGAATATTCGAAAAAAAATACATAAAACCTCATAAACTTTGTCAATATTTATTGAAAGCTTTGAAGCTGAGAGAGAATTTAATATGTTAATTCTTTATGATGTTATCTGTCTTACGTATATTTACATATATTTTATATATTAATGATATTATACACTGTTAACCCATATGATATATATACCGTGTAGAACCCTCCGCCAGAAGCATATAGGTTATAGAGGTCGTGAGTTCAAAGCCCCGCCCCGGCGGAGATATTTTTCTAATATAGTGAATGCTGTAGATGTATTTATTTTATATCAGATATCAGCAATTCAAGTGTATTTTCAAGAAGATTATATAGGATAATGCATACTCTAGTATATTGCAGAAATGCCTGGTAAGGTACCCTGATTTGTTGCAAGAAAGCTTGTCAAAGCAGTAGTAAACCATTAACAAATTCCTGGAAAAAGTTATCTAAAATTGAGGATTGTGTCGTCTGACCTTAATATTTGATTTATGTTACTTTCGAGGAAGGGAAAAAATCGGATGATAAATTTTTAAACACAAACATGTTTAACTAACAGTATAAACAACACTCCTATTAGAATATTTTTACTCCATTTGAAATACAACACTGAAATTGTTATAGCCTTTGTACAGTCATTATTAATTCGCCCAAGGCAAAATTTATCGAGTATACATATAGTTACAGAAACACCCAGAGGATACATGTATCCCCTTTATCATTGGTCGATCCTAACTATCTTCTTTCGCAGTGCATTCCAAAAAGTGGAATATTAGATTGGATTTTCAAATTATGGAAGAAAGATTTGCGATTTCGAATTTTTTTTACTACATTCGCATTGAAAGTACTTCAGTGTCGTCTCAGAGCTTTGATCAAACATCGGGTTAAATTCGCAATAAATGTGATGTTCTTTCCGTGAGTTAAAATCTATGGTTTTATCTCAGTTCTCTGCTACAGAGTCAGAGCCTAGCGATGAAATCGCAGACTAACAATTACCATGGTAACTATGTACCCGAGGAGAGTTTGGATTCTGGGACATATAGTACATTCCGTTGTGTAATGAGTAGCCGCCATGTGGAACAGGAAGTAGGTCTGACGGAATCGGATGAAACTCTTTTATCTGGTCGATGAGACCTGTAAAGAAGGCAAAGGAGAAGTAACTAAAGACTTATACAAATACTACAGCTGCTATAAGGAAATGTTGTTTTCTTACAAACCAATTAACCTCAAAAAAGACAGTAAACAAAAATTAACTATTTAAAATGATGTGAGTACTGGTATATTTTGAAGCATTTTAGAATTTAATAACTTCATGTCTATTCATAACTGTAAGCTAACATGGTAATTGGTGAAAAAATGAATTCAATGTTATCCTTTATTAACGGCTTCTCCCAACAAGTATTGTTTTTTACCAATTCCTGGTACCTTTAGGTTAAAAAAAAAGGGGGGGGGGGTCACTCTCCATCAGACAGGTGGTAGATTCCCACATGGACAGGTTTGGCTACCTGGGACTTTGACTCCACGGGAAACACCCTAAAATACAGTCCATTCCTTGAATATCACATAAAGTTGTTACTTAATACAGCATAACAGTTTATTACATTATAACTTCAATAAAAACAAACTATCATGTCACACTAGATGGGCTAGGGTTTTCTTGTTCAGCATGTGTGTATTGTTTTGTGTTTGTTAGATTGTTTGTTTGTTT
Organism: Magallana angulata; assembly: GCF_025612915.1. Classification (NCBI taxonomy): domain Eukaryota; kingdom Metazoa; phylum Mollusca; class Bivalvia; order Ostreida; family Ostreidae; genus Magallana; species Magallana angulata. The sequence goes on from NC_069115.1 coordinate 4,725,686, forward strand.
CTTTGGGGGTGTTTTTGGGGAGGGGCTAATAAATGTAAAGAAAGTATTTTATTTTTATTAAAAATTGTCAGGATTTTTTTCCCCCAAACGTTCGCTTCTATTTACAATCTAAAAATGTGTGATCTGGTAAGAATATACAGAAAATATTAATAAAAAACCTACAAGTAGTATCTTGTAGGCCAGTTAAATTACTTTATTATGTCTTATATATATTATCATACAGTTTCTTACTACTTAATAGGACGCGTTGATTTTCCCCCAGTTTTAATAAGACTACACTTTAGATAACATTATTTTCATAACTTATGACCCGTATAGACACATATCAATATTGATTTGATTTCTATTAAACACAGACCTATTCATAATTCTTATGCAGGCCAGCTTTACTGTCAGTGCTCGTTCAAATTATTAATGCATTAATCATCTCGCTATTAATTAAATTATGCCGATGATAAAGTAAAAAAGCTTCTACGGTCTTAGTGGTTGCTGTTAATTGTTGCTAGCTTCAGCTTGGTTATAATGCCTAACAATGGTGTAAGCTTTTTTGTTTATAACTTTGGTTTAATCATTAATTCTGGGTGATGCATTTGCATACCCAGTAGTTAGTGATGGGGAAAATAAATGCAAGTATAATTCATGAACAATATAGTCACGTTTGTTCTTTCATCGCCAATAAACAGAATTTCGTTATTAAGACTCTTGTATCTCGAAATAATTTTGATGTGTTTTCACTCGTAATAATGAGATATATGCAAATGTAACTCGTTAAGATGAGAACAATACCCTTATACAATACGTCAGTATCTTGTCATAACGGAGGGTTTTTTTCTTTTCTAAAATGAACCCTTTCTTTCACTTTAAGTTTATTTGTATATGAATTATAATTTCTGTTACCTTCTGCAAACTGCTGTAAAAATTACAATATTATAAACTTAAGACTATTTCACAAATAACAAAAAATGATACTGAAAAACTTAAGATTTATAAGAGGGTCATTATTATACACGGGTCACTTTTCTTCATGTAGAGTGTGCTAATTTTTATGAAATTGACACTTATTCTTCAGGCAAAAGGGCCATCATTCAACGTAGAATAATGATCGGGGGGGAGGGGGGGGGGGGTCGAAAAATGATCCCCGGTCATTATTCTACGAGCTCGGGGGTCATTATATTGCTTTACACCAGCTCATATGCAGAATTTTTTTCCAGGGGTGTGTAAGATGTAGACGGTCAGGGTTTCGTTTTGATAACTTTTTTTCAGGGAGATGTTGTTCAGATGATCGAGAATCAACTTTTAGATATATTTAGAATATGACTTTGATAGAGTGCACCTAACAAATTTTCAGTTAACGTTCTGATCATTTCTGATGTGATTTGTGGTTACAAGTTATTAATACGAAAAAGGGGATACAAATTGATTCGTGGGTCTGAAAAATGGAGTAGATATATATTATATTGGATAATAATTATTAAATTACTAGTTGTTAGTAATTCTCTGCTCTATCATGCTAGTACCCGTCTCATTCCCAAGGTGTTAAACACTAAATCTGTTTCTTTGCAAATGTGATGCCTTATTCTTGTTTCTAACTTACCTGTAACCGTAAAATAAGTTTAAAGTTTTACTTGTCTCTGTCCATTATATTTTTTAAGAATGGACAGTTTTGTACCAATTATTCTTAAGAGTGGACACCTACAAAATTATTTTAACTACGTACGAATCTGCAAGTCATGCGTTGGAATCATTCGGGTGCTTTTATCATTTTTGCATTTTCAAAAAAAAAAAATACTAACTAAAACATAGTTATGGGTCAAACATTATAAAATTGACCATTCAAACAAGTGTAGGTATTTTGTACTTTTTTATAATAATAATACATTATAAATTTTCATAATGTACTTTTATCCACATTAATCTTGTCAGGTGTCCCATACACACCTAATCAAAATAGGTAAACTACTGAGTAGCCACATTAATAAGCGCCATAACTCCGTTATTTTTGCTTCGATATCATGAATGCTTTATTTTTTGATAAACTTTAAAATCTATGAAATAAGTTTAACAACAGCTAGGCTGCAAGTTTCCTTTTAATTTGTGCAGGAGATACGCCTTTAACGGAGTAGTATACTCCATATAAGAAATATAGTCATGGATTTTATTTATTATTTGATTTTGCGGTTGTAAGCTAAACGTTCTATATATCACCCGTCTTTGTGATTTTATGATGAAGTATGTTGTTTTATACTTTATATGGCATTTTAATTGTACTGACTTATTATACGTTTTCAACTTTGTTTTTATAATAATTAACGATATTATAGTATTTGGAAAAAAACATCAATTCTCTGAGCATGCTAACAACTTTCAAAAGCACTCTGAGAAGGCAAAATAAGTGAAGGCTTTTCGCAAACAAATCGAAAAGTGCAAGAACAAACAAAAAGACAAGACAAAAACCAAAACAAGTTGTTTTTTATTACATATATAAGTATAAGGGATTCTTAAGTAATATCCGATGGAAAACATAAATATTACATTTTATTCATTGAACATTAAAGAATTAAATACATATAAATAACAAAAAACGTTTACCAGATGACAGTCGCATGGTGAAATTTCCTTGTTTTGTTATTTTCTGTACATTTCCCTAGAGTTTTTGTCTTATTTAAACAAAACCTAAATATTACAATTTTCAATCAACACCAAACAATAGATGGTAGACGAATATGGATAAATGTAAGTTATCCTTTTTTTTAATAACGATACGATTTTAACAATTTTTAATATATATGCATCAAATTAAGAAAAACAAAGAATCGAATATTTAAAGAAACTTTTAATAATCTTCTAATGGATAAATCAAAAAGCTTTAAACACTGATGGTCTAATTATTTGTGATGATTTTAATTGTCAAGTAGATTTTTTCAATAATGACAAAGGTGTTAGTGTGTTTAGAAAATCCCTAAAACTTATGTGATTGCCGAGATAAAGACGAGAAAAATAATATTACTGTATTAACATGGTGTAAAAATGATAATATTCCTCAGAGCAGGATCCACTATGTTTTTATGACAAGAAATATGTTAATTCCTTTAGATAGTATTTTTCTTCGCAGAGCGCCACATGTTGATAAAATACGTTTTAGTGATCATATTGGAATAAGATTTAATATCAATACAACTGACAATTTAAGAGGTAATGAGTATGGGAAATTAAATATATTTCATTCTTTGGATAAAACATTCTGTGACGAAATAAGAAAAAAGAAAATGTAAAACAGAATAACCTTGATCCTATTAAAAATGGGAACATATCAAAATGATAATTAAGACTTCTCGCATACATTGCTCGAAAAAAGGGCAATTAAAAAGAAAATTCGAATTAATTATAAAGAAATCCAGCTTAAATCTATAAAACTAGAACATGTAATTATAAACAAAAGAAAAAAATGTACTATGCTATAAATAGGATTAAAGATGACATTGTTGTGATATATAACGATAATGAAAATGTGATGAACTGTATATTTTAGAGCAGTAAACACGCATCTGAAGAAATAGAAAATATTTAAACGATATAAATTATGGAAAAAATAACAAAAGCTGTAAGAGAATTGTGTAATCAAATCCCAGAACAGGAGGAATGTAAAGAAATAATCAAACTCATCAAATGTTATTAATCGTCTGGTAATGACAGTTTATCTGCGGAATTTTATAGAATATTTTAATTAAAAAAATGATAAAAAAGAAATATATTAAACATCGCTCTTAAAAGGCATTGAGCAAGGTACAATGCTGCCCTTTTCTCTCAAAAGGAGTGCAGTGAAGGCTTTAATTTATTTTTAAAAAGAAGGAAAAGGAACATTAAATCAAATTACAGACCAATGAGCCTTATTAACGTTGACTATACAATATCTGCTCATGTGCTAGCTAAACGCCTTCAAAAAGTATGTAACAGTATAATTGGACAAGATCAAAGTACAGCAGTGCTGCTAATAATTGTAATAAAACATTTTGTAATAAAAAAACTTACCCCCCCCCCCCCCCCAAAAAAAAGAAACCCGAGCTCACTTTATCGTCAGCCTTCTTTCACATCTCTTTTTCCCAAAGAGTGTGACAAAGGTAAAATAAAGGGTAATGGTACGGGTCATGTAATGAAAGCGCGTGCTTTTGTATGAAATGATTCCCGGGGTAATTTTTAAATGGTATGAAAACGATTTTTCTAAACTCCGATGACCTCGACAGGTTGGAAATTGATCCTGTTGAGAACTGACCCCAACTTCAGAGTTTTGATCTGAACTGGAACTTACTCTATACGATTTAAATGCACAATTATGCACATATATGAAAGTTTCAGTTTTAAAATCTTCATACTGTCCGATACACATGCGGACGTGGCTGGTGGTTTTTTTTTTAGGTTGATATGTCCGATGAATCATTTATATTTGAGACTGAAAATTTGATATCCATTTATTATTACAATACTATGTGAATAAAGCTAAGAAGATGACCGTTTGTTCTGGATGAAACGGGCGAGTCGGGCTAAAAAAATTATTGACATAAAATTGAATTTCATTCCCTTGTGTCACAGAATTTGAAGTTTAAACTTGTCATAATCTCTGATAAATATATCCAACAAATATTAATACTTTTCAGGCAATTCAACTGAGCTTAATTCGACAGGCACCTGACGTGTATATTTTTAAAATAATTGAAAATATAAAACCTTTATACTGTTTTGTTAGGCAAAGAGTATGTTTACAACGTGTATTTGTATTAAGACAAAAATATATAACGTCAGGTATCTGTACTTGATTTGAAAAAGTAAGAAAATTTCCCTGACAAAAAAAAAAGGAATAGTTGTCATAATTTTATCCAACTTGTCAACAGTTTTTATTATATGACTTAACAATAATTTTCATACACTTGCCAGGTAAACTATCTTTGAAGCAGCAGCAGACATTCTGCATGTGCATTGTATTTAATTTAGTTTTTAAAAAATACAATTTATTTCTATTATTTTGAGTTTTCAATTCCATTATTTACCTGTAAATTAGAAACACAGGCAAATGACGTTATATATTTTCTCATATCTAAAAACATATACCCTTCAGAGTAAAAATATAAACAAGTAGGCTTGTATCTTCTGTAAGAGGATGATTAATCTAATCATATTAATGATATACATGAAGACAGGGAAATTTTGAACATATTAAGGTTACTCAAGCATACAATTGATAGCGAAAAACTTGTTAAAATTCGGGTTTTATCAGACCTATTTTTGAAGATGGTGATGTTGCTGGGACAAATGTATCAAGGAAAACTTTGAACTGCTTTAACATGTACAATTCGAAGCAGCCGGGATAGTAACGGGAATAAAACGTAATTCTTCTAAAATCATTTTATATAGTAAATACAATCTCGAAGTGATAAACAAAAACTAATTCTATTTTACAAGATAATAAATGGTTTAGCACCACAATACATGTTAGTTTCAGTTCAATCATAATTTCCAATTGAACATGCATATACATGTAATATTAGTTCGAATGACCTATTTTACCGTCTATCATTCTATCGGACTACTTTTTATTACAATAGCTAAATTATTGAATAATCTAGATGCAGAAACGAAAAATTCAACAAATTTATCCATCTTTATGTCAGAACTTTAAAAGAACTAAAATATATACCAAAATCTTACTTACAGTTCAAATTAGACAATGGAAAAGAAAATAGCATTTTATGTCAATTGCCAAAAACATCTAGCAACTTATTCAAGGATTTTTATAATTAGAGTCGGTGTTTATACTGCGAGTCTGAATCTGAAGGAAATGTGCATTTTTTTTCTTTGATGTCCAAGATAAACCCAACAAAGAGATCTAGACGAACTATAAAAACAACTTAGTGACAATAGTGTACCTTTTCATATTAAGGGCATCTTCGTTAGCCAAGGGGTTTCAGTCCACTCTGCTCCCCATAAACCCTTGGCAGGTCTCTTTACGAAACTCAGTGATAAGGTGGCGCTACCTAGCGAGTAACTTAAGTTGCGCCACTTGCATATTTACATTTTAATCGAATGAAACAATGGGTCATATACACGCTTAGTCACGCTACGTTATAAATTCAACTTGAAAACACCTTGACTAGCGAGAATAGGAACATAATTAACTATGCTATTAAAAGGAAAGAAGACAAAGCCTAGAGAAAGCAAGGAATGTTTTATTTATAGTGATTGTAAGGACCTCTACCGAGAGTGAAAAAGTCGCTAATTTAAGAAAGCATTCATGCCATAAAACGAGGTATTGTCGTCGTGAACACTGACAATGCGAACAATAATTAGATAAAATACAGCTCGTTGATCATTTAAAAGTGGTAACCATTTTAAGTGACTTATAACACACGTTAAAGGCAACGGGATAGGCAACTTCTACATTCGCCATGTTTACTTTCCATACTATCACGCGAACCTTGCATGACAAGTTTGTAAATCTCTGTACAATCCCATGCAGTAAAATATATCGTTTTTTTATAAGCGATCCAGTTACACCATCGTTAGAGAGGCACAGAACACGAGCACTTGTGCCTCAACTTGTTAAATGCACCGATTGTTTTTCTTCGAAGATTACACGTGTGTTTCTTCTTAAATTTAATTTCAAGGCCCTTATTTAAACGCTGCGATTGGATCAGCTACTCGCAGCTGCAGCCAATCATAAAACGGAGCTTGTCACTGAGATTTCGTAATGAGATCTGCGAAGGGTTTATAGAGAACAGAATGGACCGAAAACCATTGGCTAGCAAAGATGTATTAAGGGAGATATGCGGCCATCTTTTACATTTGAGGATAAGAATGTAAACATTCTGACTGACTGACTTGTTTCTGCCCAAAACTGGCCAATTATGTTGCCTAAAGATATAAAAGCAATAGTAAGAAAAGGGTACCATATTTTGAGGCCAAGATGCAAAATTCAAACTTTCTCTCAACAAATGGTGTAGGTCTAGAGGACACCATTGAACCCTTTTCATATTTTTCAAATTTTAAATCTTCAAAACTAGTCTGTAGCTGTGCAGTTCGACATGTTCTGAATGATTAAAAAGGCATTTTACTGTTCTTGTATGCATTCTTTTCAAACAAAATGGTATGCAGGACTTCATATTTATTGCCTTTATATTTTTTGGCAACATTTTTGCCCAGTTTCAGGTTAGCGTTAAACGCAGTTTTAGCGATTTGATTCGTGTAAGTTACACTGCTTAAATATATTTAATTATTATACATGTATATTTACTTATTATATAGTTCTCTTTATTTACTGGTCTTGTTAAATGGGCTGGATCATGGATATTTCATTCTTATCACAGGATGAACCTCTGTCATTCAGTCAACTGAACGATAACTGAATAGTCTGGAAAGGTGACTGAATGGTATAGCTATGCCATTCAGTCTCCTTTCGGTTACCTTTCAGTTATTTTTCAGTTAACCAAAATGGCAGAAATTCATCCTGTGTATGTTTGTATCCCTGCAAGCATAAATGAAGGTGATAGGTTTGTTAATTTAGGTGTGAATGAAAATGTCTACCAACAATATGTCTTACAATCATAAATAGTAAATATTCAGATAATTATTTAATATTCAAGTATGCCTGTGATAGGAAGGTCAAATATTTACCCCAACGCTGTTATTTGATCTTTTACTTCATATTTCTATACTACGATCAAAGCAGTATAGAAACAACTAGACACGATCTCGTTGCGAGCAACGAGTGAGTCGTTCGTCCGATTTTTGAAAAGAATAGGTTAAACTTATCAATTTAAAGATAAAATCGTAGATCTAAGCAAAAAAAGTAAAAAAAAATTTTGCGGCACTCGGGGCTTGAAACCGGGTCGCCTTGGCCATGTCCACGACTCTATCGACTGAGCTACTCGGACTCTCCCTTCAGAACTTTGACGCTGACTTTCTCGAGAATGGCTTGATTGATTTTAAAACAAATTACATATTCTAAATCAGTAAGAGGATCACTATACCGTGTAAAAATTTCAAAGAAAAATATTAAAAAATAAAAAAGTCGAAAAATTCATTTTTTTCAAATTGTCTTCTGGTGACGACCGGAAGTGACGGCAGACATTCTCTTGACCGAGGTGCACCAGAAAAACGGTAGATCTATCATCTCTGAAAAGTTCACCCCGTTATCTTTACTCGGTTTTTAGAAACCTGACAGACAAAAATGACTTTTTAAAATCGTTAACAAACGATAACTTCTGACTGGAAGTGTATTTTCAAAAATAAAAAAAAATCTATCAGCTTTAGATGAAAACACTTTAATATTGAAAATTTGAGAGAAATCGACTCAGCAATTTTCAAAAAATCGTCTGCACTAAATCGGTAAGAAAAAAAAAAAGAATAATAAGAAGAAAAGTGAAAAAGAAACAATAAAATAATAGAAGGGTCTTCCGCTGAAGACGGAAGACCCTAATTAAAGTAAAATTACTTTATTGTCATCCTGTACAACAATTAGGCTGTTAACTTGATACAGATACCATGAATCAGAATTATTTATGCCTAGAAAAATAAGCTATTTCATTATACTTAATTACATCCGAAGTTATCCTAACGGCGCAAATAAAACACAAATAAAAAAAGAATTGGCTTTCAAGATATATAGTTTCTATAGCATTGTTCCTGAAAGAGTATATGTTAGCGTATCATCATTTTGTAGACTGTTATTGGCTGGGTTCATGTGAATACACAATTCAGATAATCACAGTTTTAACCAACTGAGTGGGTGCAAACAGAAAAATCGCAATATGATATACTGTAAATTTTGTATTTACACCCACCCAGAAAATTTACAATGAAAAATACCGAAGTTTCGTGGATGAATGTAAAACCAAAATTAAAAATATGACGTATTGTAGTTTCTTTTTTATTATTTATATTTGCACACTTATCCAGTGAATTCAAAAAAAAGGAGTTTTACTGCATGGAATAGGTTACCGTGTAACCATATATACGAGGGTTGATCCGAAATTAATGTCATAGATGCGATAAAATCGCGAAAAATACGCGTAAAGTGACAAAAATTCGTTCTTTGAGATATCTACCTAATTAAATCCAGATCTGAAAATTTTAATGCACTATTATAAATATTTCTGAAGATAATATATTTAGTTGAGCGTGAGGTAAGGGTAGTCGCCGCACGCTAGCAACGTCATTTCTAGATCATTTGCCTTCTGGTAGAATTTCATAATTTAGTACTCTATACAAATTGACCTCGACCCTCTTTTTACATTGTTTTAACATTTGTTCATAATGTAACCAATTACTCTTTTTGTAATCTATGAAGTAGTAATTGGATTAATTAATGTGCGATCAGTTTGTAGAGGAATCTTCAAAGTCATGAACGTAGCTTTTTAATATAGCCATTGACGTAAGAACCCAGCTTTAACTTTCCTTCATAGCATATGTCTTCTGTCTATCTAATTTATTTATTAACATGACATATGCTTTTATTAGATATTGGAAGGGTACTCTGTTCACTCGCTCGTAATTTTAGGTTGATATATCAATTCCAGTACAATTTCTAGTGATTTCTATCCATCGAAGCAAAAATGTATCGCATCATACGCATGTCCAGCCTTTTTATTCCTTGATCTAGAAACAAAAGGGACTGCATAGATATCCGAAATGGACGGTAACGGTCCCTTTTGCGTTCAAACAGTTTAAAAAAATATTTGTTTCAAAATATTGTGTTGTTTTTGTGTTTTGAAGCATATAATTTATTCATAAATACAAACCTTAAAAAAGACGTAAATTCATGACGCGGCGATGTCAGGTATATATCATGCTATATACATCAATATCTAGTTTGGTGTTCAACGAATTTTAATCAAAATTTGAATTAGATTTTGAATTTTAATTAGGAAAATTTTGATGGATCATTTTATACAATACAGCGCCAGTGAAAATCGCCGTGCATACTGTGACATTACTTTTGGATCAACCCTTGTAATAATATTCTTTAATATATATATATATATATATATATATATATATATATATATATATATATATATATATATATATATATATATATATATATATATATATATATATATATAAAAGCACTAAAAATAACCAACGACACGAACAATAAAGTAAAATATTGTCAAATTTTCGGGACAACCCGTCCCTTCTTCAGAAGAACAAAATAAAAACTACATATGAAAGAAGAAAAACATCTACAAAACTAGCACTAAACTAAAAACTAAATAATACATAAAAACCAAAAAATGTATAAACACCGGATCGAAACGTGGCAGCTACATCTTTGTATTAAAGATTTCAAGCCCGAGAAAGAAAAATCCCGCTCGACGCATCGGACGGTCTGTGAAGAAGTGCTAGAAGATAACGCGAACGAATTGATTTGCTAATTGGGGGTTGCTGTTAATTAAGCTGTACTAGTAAGAGAATTCGTAGTGAAGGTTTGTAGGGAAGATAGACTCTGTAAAAGACCGCATAAATATACATAAGAGTGTAAAAACTAATGGGAGTAAAATAAAGAAAATAAAATGGATAAATGACAATTGAAAATAACAAAACCAAGGAACGAGCTTATAAGTTGAATAAATTACATGAATGAAAGTTTGTACATGTACCAAAAAGGATGATGATGGTGAAATTGCTCGCTTAGTTGATGTTCATTTTGGTGAAGTCACTTAATTTGTTCATGCCGTCAGTGCGGAATGACTTCAGTCTATGCATCCAAAATTTTTCTTTATTTTTTCTCTCCGCATCTGTCCAGTCTGGGTTGTGATCAATAACCAAAACCATCATGTTTTTTAGCGCGCGTTATTCAATTTGTATGCACACACCGTTGCAGTTTTGAGACTACATCTTTAAAAAAATAATGATTCAATGCTGAAATAATTATGCAATAACCTAATCATTGCGTTTTCTTAGATTTCATCAATGTGTTGAACATGTAAGGGTGACGAAAGTGCTTCAACGTTTATTACTTCATCGATAATAATGAGACACATGCATGACTGATATAATAAAAACAAGTACGTCTTTTTGCATGAAAGATTCAAACAAGCTGGGGTCACGACTGAATGCATACGACTTTTGAATAACCTTTTTTATAAAGAGAGGAAATTCATTGAAAAGAAAATAACGACAGAATGGTGTTTAGAAGCATAAGGCGTGCAATCTACCTAATGGTCGGATGAAAGGAGGTGAAGCGATAACGGGTGCACTGGAAACTTAAATAGTGTTTGTGTTAATGCCATTTCAGTAAGTGAAATTTGAATTTCTTTCTTACGTTAAGGCATTACCAAACGTAGTGGGGTGAATCGTTCAATTAGTAGTTAGCTCTTGTTTTGGGTTTCATTTTTTTAAGTTTTTGCTTTTAAAAATAGGCTACCAAGACCCAGAATACCGAATGGTATCTGCTCAAAAGGGAAACAATGGGTGTATTGTTGAAGACCACTGACCTGTTACAGTACTATCATCTGGAGATATGTACACGTACAACGTCAATCACTACGGTCTCTATTAATGTAATGTTATTTATATGCATAAACAAAGGTAACTATCCTTTATTCAGAAACACTCATAGCCACCAATTTACTTCCCGGTTCATATTTTGACGCATTTTAAAAAGGACAATTGATAACTGCAATAAAATTGTTGTTGTGAAAACAATTTGTAAGCCACCCGCAATAAAATGTGTTAAACATCAAAATAAATGTTCGTTTAAAAGCATTTAAAGAAATTATTGACAATTAAATTTCAAAAGTGTATCAAAATGGACATAAATATTTTAAAATTATAAAGGTTGTGCTAAGCTTCCTTGATAAAACTTAATTATAAATGACTTATCAATTATTTCTCTTTCACTTATGGTATTTGTAGTTAGTATTTGAAAACAAATAACGTGTTCACAACTGTCAAATTTAATGATAACAAGAACATTTTTAATATCAAAATTTTTGAAAGAAAAAACAAATTCGAAAGAATAATATTATCGGCCAATAGAGGGCAGAGAATATATAAAATGAAATATAAATTTATTGTTAAAAAGTATGCTTCTTTCACAAACGCATTTTCAAAATCAAATAGAAATCCGGGTTTTTTTTCATGTGAGTTGCAAATTGATTATCTTATTGATATTTAAAATAAAAAAAAAATATTTTTACGTGTCATATATTTTTTATTAATATTCAGAATTTCAATAAACGTTTATGGTTCTTCATTAGTCGTAGTTTTTTCCACAAACTCTTTACTGGTGTAAGGTGTACTACAAAGATGGCATTGTTATCTTTGTTGAGAAATAATAACATACTAATTATTTTATTCGTAGCTCATTCGGTCTTTTTCTGAAGACGCTAACGTTATAAAGAAAACAGGCATACTTATTTATCAAAAGGTGATAATTTCAATAGTTTTCATTCTGAGCTTAAAACCTGTGATATTAAAGGCATGTAAAGAAGACGAAAACTTATACTTCATAATTGTTGAAAACAAGGATACCCTGGTACAATTTGAATTTGAATTCACAAAGTTTTACCAAAATCGATAGCATCAAACCTTACGACTTTTTACCGCTATACAAACCAACTACTCTGAGGATGATATAAACAAGATGCTTAGGTTACTGATTGACAACATATACATGTATTGCATTGTTAGCAGACCTAATTCTATATTCATTTGAAGCAGAATTTATTCAAAGACTTCAGCGTTGAAAAAGAAATCGCTCGCTGTGTCCTCGACAATGGGTATATCGACGACGTATTATCAATTAACAATTGTTACTTCCATTCTTACGTGGACTCGATATATTCCAGTGAACTTGAAAAAAAAAAAGATACCAAAGAGTCTGAGTCACCTTTGTCATACGGTATTTAGATGTTTTACCAGAAAAAGAAATTCATGGTTACTTAACAACAAAACTTAAACCTGATGACTTCAAATTTGTTATAGTCAACCTTTCGTTACCTATATAGCAATATATCTTCATCACCTGCACATGTATTTTTTGTCTCTCAGTTTATTCGGTATGCAAGGGCATGCTTTACATATTAACATGTTCTAAAACGAGGCAAGCTACATTCAAACAAGTTGATAAAACAAGATTGTCAACAGTCTCGATTGAAGTCATTATTTCGTTAGTTCCATTGGCGATACAACGACCTTGCCAGCAAATACATCCTCTGCTAGGTCGAAAGCCGACTGACTATTTTCGTTCTTATTGTAAGACCTTAATCATTCACCGAATTGTCTACAGATTTTCCGTTTTCCCGATGAGACAATGAGCACACGGCGGGTGTGACCGGTCGGCAGAGGATGATCACTCCTCCGTGACGCCGGTCCTACCTCTAATTTTTTAAGAGGTCCGTGTTTGCTCTGCTCTGCTTTGTATTATTCCTTTGAAATTTTACTTTTTAATACTGCTCGATGTCACTACATTTCATTCATTCGCAGAAATCCGTTTAACTGGATCGTGTACATTCATAATCTTTAACAAAATTAAAAACGAACAACACTCCGGGGAAGTCTCACATTTCATAATACACCAGTCACACATTCGCGGATCAACTCCACGGTTCTACTACGGAATATTTCCTACGGTTGACACCAGAAAAATCTAATGATCGTTAATTGATACGGAGTTAGTACGGATGCACTACGGAATGGATACAAATTGATACATACAAATTACTACGGATTTATACGGAGTTAAAACGGACTTCTAATTTCTTAAACAGTTTAGTTAGTTTTACTAAGGAAGTACTACGGTGGTTTTATCCGTAGTGGAATTTTGAACGTGTTCTAAAATTGTCGCAGCTATACAAGTTTTGCTACTTTTGGATACGATAACAGACGGAAAAACCACTCAATACCAATCGCCACGAATAATGCCGGATAGCTTTTGTAGCTAATCCGGCATTTAATCCGTGAATGTGTGACTGGGGCATTATGCATATCTATTAAAAACAGCAAAATATTTTCAGTTCAATGAAACCATAACTTATGTAAGGAATCATACATTAACATGGATTTAATTATTTTTCGGCCAGTTCTAAGAAAACCTACAATACTTTTACGCATATTGCATGGATTGTTGCATCTAAACGACAGAGAACACTTTAAAAAAAAAACTGGGCTACTTAAACAAACAATACATGTTAAAAAGAAAGTTTAAAATATATAGAATAGCGTTGATAAAATATATTTATAGTTATAAAAAAGCAAGAAAATACTTGTCACTGCAACATATCAGCATTTCAAATTTCTAGGAGAGTAATTTATATGAACAAAATCTGTCTCATCGTTCTCAACAAACAAACTTACAAACACTTTATCAAAATTCTTTGTTGGTTTCTTTTATTTTGAAGTTGTTCACACAACATCCTACTCTCACTCATGACGTCATCATTGTGGGTATCTACGAAAGAAAACATGATTTATCAGAGGTAAAGTATCTGCATAACCTTTGTTATGCGTTTGTGTAAGCTTGATCGTTTAGACATGTGAAGTATTTTTTAACTAAGGTATGTTACTTCTTTGAAATATATGTTAATGAAATGTCTTTCTTATCACCCTTGCGTGACCTCATATAACATGTATGCCTGAAAGCAGAAGAGGAGAGGGTAAAAAGGTTATAGTTGCAGTTCTACAATCGCAGTTTATACCAATGGAAATTATAAAATGGTTAGGTTTATCATGGGAATTAAATTCATTTTTCCATTCCATTTCATAATAGACGAAGAGAAGACGCTGGGTTTGTTGTTTGAAGAAAGTAAACAGTCGTTTCCCCGATATATAGCGAGAGATCTGGCACAAGTAGTGGGAAAAAATTCCATGACTCAAGAAATGGGTAATCTGACACGTTGTTCTTCTATAGAAATAACTACAAAAGAATCATGGGACTCAAAGTTATTATTCAAAAACATAGATCAAGTTCTGTACACCTGGATAAAATGTTTTCCTTGTAAAAATACGAGATTTCTACATTCTGCTAGGAGAAAAAATGTTATCATATATTCAGATGTAATTTACTCAGCAATAAGTGCATATACGGTTAAAGTTAATTTTAAGGTGTTCCATTTGTTGTGGAAAGCTGATGGGAAAATATAAGTTCGACATGGATAGAGTTGAAGGCCATAAGATTGGCGTTGGCAATTTTTAAGAGTGAGTTAAAAGAAACGACAGTGAAGTGGTTTTCTTATAACCTAAAGAGAAAATAGTCAACACTGGTAACAAGAACAACCATATACAAGTTATATTATATAATGTTTTCAAAATGTGTGCTGATAACAAAATTCCACTTGTCCAGTGGGCTCAGAGATCAGAAAATGACAAAGCAGATTTTATTTAATATCATCGATCATAATTAATGGAAAATTACTGAAGAATGTTTCGACTTTATTAGTTCTCTGTTCAGATTATTCACTGTGGACATATTTGCAAATTTCAATAAGTCAGATACAGCTCAACATTTGGAATCCTGAATCAAAAGCTCTAGACTGTTTTACAATAAAATCGGGGAAACTGAATAATTGGCTAGTTCCATTTTTTCATTTAATAGTATTTCATAAATATTTACAAACTTGTAAGGCCTATGGTGTTCTTTTAGTACCAAACTGCCCATCTCCTGGGGTTTTTGGCCAATGTTATTTAATGAAAATTTACATCTATTCATAAGACTTAGGTGAAAAATTTGTTATTGTTTAAAGATACCAAGGAGATAATCATTCAAGGTCAGAACGAAAACTGATTATTTGGTTCTATATATATATATATATATATATATATATATATATATATATATATATATATTGTTTGTTCTGGAATACTTGTGGTACAATTATACTAATTTATAATGAATGAAGGTGTATTGCAGATGACATAGGCTCTTGTACATCTAATTCATTTTGGTACTTGCTTATGTGTGTCGAATACCAACGGTTGATGTATTGCAGATGAAGAATGGTTTTGATACATCAGAAGGTGTATTGCAGACGATAAAGGTCTTAATTCACAGAAAAACGGAAAAGTCCTTAGACAATTAGGTGATTAATTATGGTCTACCAGTTAGCATGAAAATCGTCAGTGAGCATGTGACCCAGTGGAAGATAGTATTTGCTGACAAGGTCGTTGAATCGACCATAGAACTTACGAAAAGATGACTTAAAAAATTTGTGAAGAAGTCAATTAATAAATTCACTCATTAGCTCACCTGAGCCAAAGGATCAAGTGAGCTTTTCTGATCACAAATTGTCCGTTGTTTGCCGTCGTTGTAAACTTTTCACATTTTCATATTCTTCTCAAAAACCGCTGGGCAGATTTCAACCAAATTTGGCACAATGTACCACTAGGTAAAGGGAATTCAAGTTTGTTCGAATGAAGGGCCACGCCCTATTAAAAGGGGAGATAATTGAGAATATTGAAAATTTGTTGGTATTTTTCAAAAATCTTCTTCTCAAAAACTATCCGGCCTGAAAAGCTTAAACTTATGTGGAGGCATCCTCAGGTAATGAAAATTCACGTTTGGTCAAATCATGGTCCTCAGGGGTAGGGTGGGGCCACAAGAGGGGGTCAAGTTTTACATAGGAATATATAGAGAAAATCTTTAAAAATCTTCTCCTCAAAAACTATTCGGCCAGCAAAGCTCAAATTTGAGTGAAAGCATCTTCCGATAGTGTAGATTTAAGTTTGTTCAAATCGTGGTCCCCGGGGGTATAGTGGGACCACAATAAGGGGATCAAGTTTTACATAGGGATATAAAGAGAAAATCTTTAAAAATCTTCTTCTCAAAAACTATTTGGCCAGGAAAGCTCACATTTGAGTGAAAGCATCTACAGATAGTGTAGATTCAAGTTTTTTCAAATCATGGTCCCCGGGAGTAAGGTGGGGCAACAATTGGGGGATAAAATTTTATACAAGAATATATAGAGAAAATCTTCTTCTCAAAAACGATTATGCCAAGGAAGCTCAAAGTGGCGTGTAACTATCTTCAGATAATGTAGATTCAAATTTTATCAAATCATGGTCCCTGGGGGTAGGGCGGGGCCACAATCGGGGATACATTTTTATATAGAGAGAACATCTTTAAAATATTCTTCTCAAAACTATTAGGCCAGGAAAGCCCAAATTTGAGTGGAAGCATCACCATATCGTATAGATTTAAGTTTGTTTAAATAATAGTCCAGGGGTGGGTGAGGCCACAATGGGTGATGAATTTTTACATAGATATATAAAGAAAATCTTTAAAAATCTTCTTTTTAAAGACTATTTGGCCAGAAAAGCTTAAACATGTGTAGAGGAATCCTCGGGTAGTGTAAATTCAAGTTTGCAAAATCACAGTCCCTAGTGGTAGGGCGCGGCCGTGATGGCGGTTTGAATTTTTACATAGGAATTTATAGAGCAAATTTTTAAAAATATTCTGGGAAAGTGTTCGGTCCAAAACTCAGTACTTAGTGTGAAAGCACAGGTTATGTAGATTTAAGTTTGATGAAATCATGATTCCCTAGAAGAAAGTGGGGCCACTAAATGGGGGGGGGGGTACATAGGAATAGAGAAACATTTTCTTACAGGTACAACAACAAAAGGGGCTTGGCATTTACCCAAAAAAGGAGGTGGATAAAAATTGGCAGATTTTCAATTTTTTTTTGCAAGATCTACTGTACTTGCTAAAAGAGCGATGTGGCCCCTTGGCCTCTGGTTTTCTATTAAATTCAACTTTTTCATCTAGGCATACATTGTCACAACATTTGTATTCCTTATGTATTACAAC
Organism: Magallana angulata; assembly: GCF_025612915.1. Lineage (NCBI taxonomy): Eukaryota > Metazoa > Mollusca > Bivalvia > Ostreida > Ostreidae > Magallana > Magallana angulata. Next base: position 4,743,480 of record NC_069115.1, read on the forward strand.
ACGATTGATAAGCTGGTTTTTTTAGTAATTAAGATTTTGATTAAGTGTTTCTATTTTTAGAATGCACTGTTTCCTCTTTTTTGACTGACAACTGAAAAGGAAAATGCCATTGGATAGATTAAGGGCAACACTGGGAGTTTGAAGTAAAAGAACAGGAATATGTTTTTCTTAGTGAAGGCTTTTTAAAATGAAACTTAAGACAAATTTAGACAGATAACAATGATATTATAAATAATAAAAAAAACTGTGTTCAGAAAGTGTTCTTTTGGATAACAAAATTAAGCAAACCACCATTAGTTGATCATACGTATTTTCAAATTGAGATTGATGTGACAGCTCAAGAAAAGTTAAACATGATGAGCATATTTGAAACATAAATTATGTTACAGTTTGCAATACCATATAAGAAGGAATTTATGAATAAACACCCAATATTTCTCAATATGATAGCATGATAGAACTGAAAGTTCTTTTTCCATAATTATGCGAAGATATTTTTTCTGTGATTATGTGTTTTCTTTTTTCCATGAAGTTTATTTTCGCTGTACCGCACATTTTTTAACACGTCTCCGCTTTTTTTCTTGCAAGTGACAGTGTTTAATATGCTTGTAATTTTGTGTCATCTTTTTAAAGATAAATTTCAATTATTTTCATATATTTTGCCATTATTTGAAAGATACATTTTAACTGAAAAACTTGTAAGGAGATGAAGAGAGATTGTATGCTTTCTATTTATAAACACATATACATATTTGAAAAATCCATATTCCTAATTATTTCACCGTATTAATAAACCTTTAATTTTTCTATTACGGTGTTGGTCCACTTAGTGAAAATGGTTTTTTTTTATGATTTCTTACAATTTATTTTTTTGCTGCAGTTGCCTTTTATTACTATTGAACTTATGTTTGTAAAATGCAATAAGCATGTGAAATAAATTCAAAAATTGCATATAATGTATAGCGTGATTATATCGATTCAAAAAAAATACTGTCATTGTATCCATTTTATAATTTGTAATTTTTCATATATTTAATCATGATTTATCTGAGCACGTTTCTAGGTAAACATAAAAGAATCATTTATACTATTTTAACCATAAAACATTCAATAATTGATACCTGTATTTGACAAAGATGTATCGTTGTCAGGATAGCAACGTTTTTTCATTACGTATTTTTATGAATGTATAAATATTATCCATGTAATTATTACTTATAAACCCTTAAGTTAGTCATTGATATGTTATCATCTTTGATTTGTTTAAACTATGATCATTTTAGTAAACATTTTCATGATATTGGTGTGCTTCATTAATGTTGTTTTATTTTTGGGTTTTCTTGTTTCTTGTTGGTAAAAACAAATAATCTATAATTTCTATATTATGTAGAATTAGCAAAGATTTTTCTAAGGTCAGACGCAACCTATCTTCCATTTTCACTTTTTTCCCAACCTCCACAATTTGAAGATTTCTTCCATGTAATTCCAAAATAATATTTTCATGTTATATGATACTTTCAAAATTTGAATATAAAGTGTTTGATCGAGAATATATAATATTACCTTATTTACAGGTATAAAAATGCATTTTACTTGCTACTTTAAGGAAAATTCTAAATATTCTAGATCCGAAAGAAGCCTGGCTATGTACCTTGATTTTTTTGGAATTAACAGGTTTAAATGTCAATAAATAAGGAATATCATATCAAGAAAAAAATTATAAAATTGAGGAACGTCTCGTGTGTCTTTAAAACCTGATTTTATATAGCAAAATCTTCATCAACAACATTGATAGCGTGAACTTGAGAACGGTTAATGGGAGATAATGCGGATCATTTTCAACACAAAATTGAAGAAATCGATAATGCAATAAATAAAACTGGCAGAATACGTTTTTTCTTTTTTTTCCCATACAAAATCAGTCTTCATTATCTAAAATGTGTTTGTGGCTACATTAGAAATAAATGCATATCTCTTGAATCTATTCCTTTCCAAAACATTTGAAAACTTTTTTATTATCAATTTTGTAAAATTTAAAAACAATTCTAAACCGGTGAAAGTATGTTTACTATATTGTACTGTTATCCACATTAATATCAAAATGTTTCACGTACAACTTTTAAACAAATAGTCCCAATTAAGATCATTGGTACTGGCATAGGATTGACTATTTTGCGACGGAAAATCTGATCGGGTGACCTAGTTTGACAAAATTTTGGAAGATATGAAAAAGCAGCTTCTATATGAAAAATGTCAGCTTTTATGATAGGTTTTAACTTCCCCCAAAAAGTCATCCCCTTTTATATTCTCTGTGCAGGCTGATTGTACAGGGAAAACGAATCAACAATACTTTGTGGTCGCCATATTTGTTTTGGTCATGTGACATGTCATGTGACAGTATTTTCAGTAGAGCATTTTGTGCGTGTGCAAACAAACATTCTTTCGCAATCGCCATTTTGAGTCCGAAATATTCATAGCAAGTGCATTACCAATAGGATTAAGACTTGTTAAAGGTAATTGAATTACTTTATATTAATATTCATAATATATTTTATTATTTATTTTCATATACATATATACCCATTACCTTTTTGTTATATGTTTTTTTTTCTATTCAGAGGTTTGTACTTATTTACGAAAAGAAATTCTATCGGTTAAAGCGTTCATGATTCTGGTAGTTGTTGTAAATGAAAGAATTGTGTACGTTTCAACACATTCATTGTGTGTAACCGCAAGAGAATACAATAAACATTTTAAAAATATCTTGGGTTCTTAATTTCTTTTTATTATTGGCAATGTTTTTCTAACTCCCCCAATTAGCTCAGGTTATATTGTGGTTGTTTTTTCTTAATATTTACCAGTATGATTTATGGAAAAACCAATTTGAAATAGCAATTTATTTTCTATTTACAGTTACTTGAACAAACTTTATACAAACCAACCATATTCAAATTTGATCGAGTGATGTCTAGTTTGACAAAAGATTGTGAGATTTGAAAAAGCAGCTTCTGCACACTCCTGTTTATAGTTGATTTTATACGAGTTAGCAGCGATGTAGTCTTTAACAATGCTTTTTAACTTCCCCAAAAGAGCTTCCCCTTCTATTATTTCACTACAGGCTGATTGTACAGGAAAAACAAATCAACAATGTATATACAGTATTTTCCGGTGTTGAATTTGCGCATGTGCAAACCCAAATTCTTTCAAAATTGCCATATCATTCAAAGAGTCTGACATATTCATACCAAGTAAATAATCAATATGATTAAGAATTGTTGAAGGTGATTGAATTACTTAATATTGATTAATGTTATATGATTTAATTGCCTTGTTCAAAACAAAACACATGTCTTTCTGAAAATAAGTGTTTTTAAAATTGTATAATTCATATACGATGGAAACAAAATGTTGACCATTGTATTAAACGTATTATCAAAGTGGTATATCAATCAGGAAATTGTGCTCTTGAATAACATTAGCATCACGAGCATCACTTTAGAGTAAAAACATTTGTACTTTCTCATTTTGCAAATTTTAAAATATGCCTCCATTTAGTCAGGTTCTTACAAATCTTTAGAGGATTTTTTTTTAAATTATATTTCATGATAAGGGATTAAATGATTTATTATCCATTAGACCATTTACTCCTGTCGATACTAATTTTTTATTTCAGATATTATATTTGATAGCATCAAATTTTTAAATATATTGACGTTCGTTTTTTCGTACAGGGCACTCGTGGTAACATTGCAATATATTTTATATTTGTCTATATACATCTGTCTTTGTATTTTTAGCATGCCAAATAAAAAATCGAGGCGAAAATACAGTCAAAAAAGTACGAAGAAAAAAGACCAGGAACCGGCACATGTACAAGAACAAAAACAGGAGGGGCAAGACGCGTTGACGAGCATAATAAAAGGACCCAGTTCCGAAGGATTGGCGACCAGAAGCTCCATGCCAGGTATGAATTATCATATCGCACATGGTTGGGGCGCTAGACCCATCCCCGTGGACTCTGTTTAATTTCTGTGGGACATATTGTCAATGATGTCATCAGAAAAAACAGTTATGGGGAAATCCATAGTTTTATTCTTATTAAGATACTCAAACCTAGAAGATTCTACGATTAGGGGAGGCGTTGTTCTAGATATAGACGGTCAGATGCAAAGCAAACCCAAGCATTCAATCAAAATTACTACCATTTAAAAAAAGAAATATAATTATACTAGTTAAAATGGCATGTTATTTTGATCAATTTTTTTTATTATGTCGTTCTAAGTATTTTCAATGCTTCTGTAATACATCTCTAATAGTTGACATATACTAAGAGTCAATCGCCACATTTTAAGCAATCTACAGAGCTCACAATGTTTTGTGCCGTAAACAAAGATCAGGTCATGTTTTTGTATACATTTTGAAAGTTCCAGGTGTAGACCTAAATGAATGTGACAAACGCTAGGATTATTTATCTTCAAAACGAATGAGTAAATAAAAAAATCAGTTAAAAAATTTTAAACAGGATATTGAATTAATTTTAAAAACATGACTCGAGCCTTACTTACAAAACGACTAATCATGAGCTCTGTTTCTAGCTTATAACTCTCCCACTAAGACTCAATTTTTTGTTGATAATACGAAATGCATTTATAAAGCAAAATAAACAATAAAAAAAAGAAAATAAAATTTGAGCAAAACTGTGACTATGTCCCTTTAAAAGCAGGTCATGCATAAATACATATATGATATCCGTACATGGACAGTTTCTACTTAAATTAGCAAAGGTCACTAGCAATACATGGTCAGCTATAGACAGAAAATTTTGGTTTATGTTGGAAGGGGGAGGGTCAGAACACTTCACAGCTAGGTACACAGGTGGAAAATAAATGTTATCTATTTACCCTTCAAGGATATGCACTCATTTGTATCAAGAGTAGGTAAGAGCGTGCGATAGTTATTTCTTATTTTTCAGTTTATGTATTTGATAGGAATCTTCTCTCAGTTTCAGACAGAATTTCAAATAGGGCCCCTAGTAAGGTAATCGTTAATCCACTCTTCTCTTGCCAGTTTACCCAAGGGCATTCAAAATTCATCGCTTTAAGGATTATCCAATCTCGCTACCAGCTATGATCTTGAAGTTAAACTGGACACCTCTCGTAAGGCACTGTTTGCCATTTCTTCTTTCATCACCGGTATCCATACAATCCCTAAAAAAGCCACAGACCTTTTCATAGATAGGATTATTCGCTGTAGAGGTCTCACCTATGTGGACGTATATCTTGTTTGCCATATTACTCTCTCGCGATGAGATTAACAAATTTCACACACTTTTTTCAAACCAGGAGAATACTAACAACAAATAAACATGTCAATGCATTATTTACATACGGATTATGCACATAAAATTAGAAATAGATGCGTAAAATCCAAAAATAACGAAAGGAATATTACACGTCGCCCACGAGTTTCAGATGTGCAATCGGGTGTAACGAAATCGAAAAGTTTATAAACTTATATTCTTGTGTGACGGTCCCTATTTGCGAGCGGTATTCAGTTTAAACTCCGTATCTGCAAAAAAAAAATACCCAAGTAGGCACGTCGCACAGGAGATAATTAAAGGATAGTCTTACGACTATTGTTGAACTATTTAGGTCACTATAGTGTTGAGGTTGTCTGACTATGTTGTGTCGACTAGACATTTGAAGCTTAGTTGCAGGAAAAAATGGTAAAATACTTTAACTGAGAAGAATTATAGGCCCCTTTGTACACCCACCTTTACCTTACATGCATTTTTTAACTATTGTTCAAAATACAAGTGGTGGTTGCAGGATAATTACACATTAGTCGTATTCTTGGCATCAATTTATTTATTGACCTAGAATTATGTTTCCTAAAATGCGCAGCTTTTGATACAGTAATTGACTTGATCAAACAGTTTGGATCACACAGTTAGGTCCATGCGCCAATGTGGACATTAAAAGTGCATTTAGATTACTTCCTGTTAACCCTGGAGTCTTTGAGGATGTAGGTTTCAGATTTAAGCGTCCAACAAGTGATTATTAATGAGATTCAAATTTCTGTACATTTTTTGAAAAGTTATCATAAATTTTATATGTTCGGTATCAGAAAAGTTAAAATTATTTCAAGAGGTGTGCTAACTTTAGAGTTTCCTCAGCAGTTGAAAAACTCTAGGTTCAAGTACTTGCTTAGTGTTTATGGATCTTGAAATATGTACAGTACTTAATAGTATTTAGATACCTCAACACAAAGTACAGGATTTTAAAGGGTTACCTCTTATTCTTCTAAATAAAACAAAGCTAAGAGAACTGGAGCTGGAATCCATATACATGTAGTTAGAAATTTGAATTTCTGTTCTAAGGCCGTCAGAGACAAATTAGCATTTTATAGGAGATAGTCTTGGTTCATCTCGTCTTAATTTGCGTGTTAGACTTACTATGGCATTGGAGGAAGACATGTTATTGTGGCTTGAATTTTTAAACAATCGTATTAATTTTCCTCATCAGATTGAGTGAATTCAAAATAAATATAGCTATTACTGGAGTGATAATATCATAAAAAATTTGATTTTAATGTACCACACTACCTTTAGGGTAATTTGTACTTTTTTAGAAGGGTATAATATCAAGTAACAATGTTCACCCGGTCTTAGAAATATCTATGGTCAAAATTAAAAAATGTTAAAGGTCAAAGATCAATTACTGAAAAATGACCAAACAAATACAAATAATCCAGGTACATGAAATATTGATATTCAAAAGAAGAGATGACATGAAATATATTTTTTCATCTATTTGTCTCTTTGGATGGTCTTGCTGGTAGTAATAGGACTCAAAATGTCAATCAAAAGATACAAATTTGCATTTTTCTTAACATATGACCAATGGGACACAGAGCAAAGATTTGAAATTGATATTTCTTGCAATAAAATGTAATGAATGTATAAATTTGCAATATGCAATGTATTATTTAGACCCGTGTTTTTGAGATATGCTAGAAATTTTATAATTTTTTGTAACATTGAAATGTAAAAGCTAATTTTTTAATCTTGTTTTTTAATTACATGTATTATAAAACTGAATATCACGAAAGAAATTTGAATGCACTTGTATTTAAGTACAAAAAACCCCCCAAATATAAGTAAAATTAATATTTTAAAGTAAGTATGCCATTGCAAAACTTTATTCTATTGGCATATTGTCCTATTTAATGGGTCTCAAACTGAAATTTTAATCGCACGTCTGGTATATACACAGTTTAGTTCTACAAACAAATTAGTTTTTCTACTGAACCAAGCTTGATTTATTAAGAACAACTTGTGCAACTGAGATTTCCTTCCTCATATTTGTGAATCATATTTTAGAACAATTAGCTAAGTGCAATATTCATAACAACAAATCAATACTAGCAGGGATTCAATTATTCTTAATGTTTAAAAAGAACTCCATAATAATGAAACAAATAAAAAATCAATGTATCAAACTGGTTATAATTTTATCATTTACTATATATTAAATGCACTCGGCGAACCAAGAATACAATTTTATTCGCTTTTCATCTCTGTGATAAAATAAAGCAGACATACCGATTTCAGGAATTCGTTGAAAATACGAGTTAATATAAATTTTCTTTAAATTCTTCACAGACAATCAAAAATACGAAATATGCTCATTTCTTAAATCTAATTGTCTTATAAAACTGATTTGATGAGACATCTCTAAAATCGTACAAAACTGTTCAAAGAGGAGGGCGCTAGTAATGAAAAATGTTATACTTGCATCGTACTTTTAGTCAACGATAACAGTTAAATCGAAAAAATATCTTGTTATAAGTTTTAAATAATGAAAAAAAAAGAATGGTTGACAACAAATTGAGAAAACATTTTTAAAATGCTGAAATCTAAAAAAAAAAATCGCTTTTTCAAAAATATTTGACTGAAGAAAACTCTACGACCGGATATATTTGAAGAGGTCGAAATCTTTAAGAAAAAATAACTTTCAGACGTGAGGTATGCCAGTACATTAAACTCGAAAAATAAGCGACTTAACATATCTTTGTCACTCCACTATATACACAGACACTGCTTCGGCTTACGATCTCAGTTGTGGATTGTACTTTAAAGGATATATGGCTCACTGTAAGTGGTCTTTAAATTAAGAAAATTAAGATGGAATCAGGGATTTCATATTTTAAGTGCTGGTCCTAATAGCTATACTTTTTGGTGGAGATGATCTCTGTTGTCTTAATGTTAAGGAGCATTATTTAGCATTTTAACCACTCAATAATCCGGTTCTCAAAGAATAATGTACTTGATGAGGAAGTTATTTTTTTTATGCAATTTCAGGAAATATTCTTTTCTGGTTTTCGACCTTTCAAAAGTAAATTTGATTAAATGTTCATTATATGTAGATAAAAGGAAATTGAAATACTGTGGTTTCATTAATATTCAAGGGTATCAATTTTCGTGGATAAAGTGAAAATCACAGTTTCAAGGATACGGTAATTCGTGGCCAATGACCCATTCAGTACAAAATGTTAATAGAAATTGCGTTTCAATGAACATTTAATTTCATCGATCAACTTATCAACGAAATCCACGAAAATTGGTATTCAACGAATATTGATGAAACCACAGTATCATTTTTTTCTATATTTTTTACTTTTATACAACTTGATATAGAAATAACAATAACTGTTAAGAATCTAACAAGGACTATATTTTAGGTGGAACATTGACGTAGGAAAATAGCACAATTTTATGCAATTCAGAATTACTATAGATTCATGATTTTATTTAGCATTTTTAAAACAATAACATTAATGATGGAATTTTTAAAACTAATTTGAACTAATAATAAGTTATAAGGGTTTAGAATATGTTTTTAAAACATGATTTTAAGCGCTCATTCTATAACTAGAATTGTGTGAACAAATCACTAAAATCAATTTTTCTCTCTTATTAAATGGTCAATATATCACATTTAATGTCTGTTTATATCTTTATAATATGTAAAATTCAGAAATATATTTTGATTGGAAGCATAGAAAAATAATTAGAATATCTTCAAACATTAAGAAAACTAGAGGAAATGCGGGCTAAGCAATATCAATTTTAGTTTAAATATTTATTTCAATTTAGTAATTTTAGCTGAAAGACATTCTGATAATCTATCATTTCATTGAAGAATATAAGATTCATATTTTAAACAGATGTCTACAAAACTGCAGAACAACCTTTATTTTTATCATACTTCAAGTTGAGAAAAAAGAAATGAACTTGACCTCACCTTTATGCAAAAACAAGGAGGTCTAATTTAATCAAACTAATACAAATAATTGGTGATATGATCTGTTAAACTGTGTAAAAATTTCATGAATTTCTTGTTATAGGAAGTATGTCTAAAAACGAGAAGACTCCTTCCTTAACATCACATTTTTGGCTAAACTCATATCTTATATCGACAGCTAGTAGTATAGTTGATGTTATTCCTCTTAAAGAGTGGAAAAGATTCAATTAACTTGCTTCATCAGTAAATCAAGGCCCAACTCCATCAGCATTGTACAATCTCTTATCATAGAGAATGTTTTTCGACTGTCGATTGCATCAAACTCCTTCAATACATGAACAACATACAACACTATGCGTTTAGCTTCAATAACCTAAGAGCACTGTTTAATGCAGCAATGATATGGCCTTCCATAGAACAAATATAGAACTATAGAACTAGAAGAAAATGACAAGCCTGATTGGAGTAATAAACACTGTTTGATATAGGTTGTACTAAACCAAATATGCAGCAGCATTTACGTTTAATTTTTTCCCTTTTCTTTGAGTTGGATAATTTACTTAATGGTAGACAATTTGATCAGTTGGGAAACAGGTCACAGGTATGTTGAAAAGGTAGCTTTTAGATAGATTTCCCCTGTTCAGGCTAAATCTAAGTTTCTGCAAATACGACCACAGGTTACCGAGCAATAGTTTGTCATTTAGAGGAAAAAACCCGCTTACAAAGTAATAATTTTTGTCATTTTTGTAAGTTTTGGATAAAGCGTTTTTGGTATTTGGCCTGGATAAGAAGTGTTACATATACCAGTATCATTCTGTTAGAATAAAAGCTGTAATTGTTGCAACAGATAAAACATTTTCAGATGCTGAAATTAAACAGTTGCCAGGTTGCAATTTACTGTCATTCAAACCTACATTTGAACAACTTTTACTCAAACATCTCTTTTATCTTAAAATTTCAAATGCGAAATGTCTTTCAAAAAAGATACTTGGCTTTTCTTATGGACTCCCAAAATGTTTGTTTATTCATTCTAGGGCAAACGATTAAAGATAAGCAAAGTTTGGGAAAAAATTTATTAAAGATGCAGATGGGCACTTAATACCTTGCAAGAAATTTCTTTACTAACATTACACTTATTTGGTTCTTTCTCCTTTCTCGTATCTACTGGAGGTATTTTTAAAGATGTGTAAAAACAATTGAACAGGAAATGCAATGGCTTAACAGGTGGGTAGCTAACCAGGTGTTTGTCTGTGGGATTGTCATCCATTTCCAATCTTAAAGTGTATCTGCAAAACAATATTACTCAAATGGGACCCATTTATCTGACCTTGGAAATCACGCTTTTCTTCATATTATTATGCTAAAGGATATGAGCAAAGAGTTTCCTTTCAATTTGTAAAATGTTAGTCAATTTGTAGAGCTGAAAAGTAGAAGAGTTGAAACTGAACTGTGCTCGAAAGCACTGTCCACCCTTTTTCTCTTTTATATCGGTATCCCTAAAACCCCATATCTAAGCCACAAACCATTTGATATATTAGAGTTATTCGCTGTAGAAGTCTCACCTATGCGGGCGTACATCTTGCTCACCATATTACTCTGTCGCGATGAGATTATCAAATTTCACGCACTTTTTTCAAACCAGGAGAATTGTAACATAAAACAAAAACCAGGCCAATGCATTATTTATATACAGAATTTGCTCATACAATAAGAAAGACATGCAAATACAACGGAAGAAAAATTGCACGTCAAAAAGGAGTTTAAGGTGTGCAATCGGGTGTAACAAAATAGGAGAGTTTATATAATTGTGTGAAAGTGTCTATGTACGAGCGGTATTCAGTTAAAACTCGTATCTGCAGAAATAGCAAAGTAGGCACGTCGCATAGGAAATAATTAAATGATGTACTAACGATTTTTGTAGAAAGTCAAGGTTGTCTGACTATGTTGTGTCGGCTAGACATTTGAAAAGAACTTTAACAGAGAAAAATTATGGGCCCCTTTGTACACCCACATTAACCTTACATGCATATTTTACCCATAGGGGTTGTTCCAAATCCAAGTGGTGGTTGCAGGATTATGACACATCAGTCGTATTCATGGCATTAATTTATTTATTGACCTAAACTTATGTTTCGTAAAACGCGGAGCTTTTGATAAAGTCATCTTTTCGTAAGTTTTCAAGTTGACACAACAAGTTTGTCAGCAAATATAACCTTCAGCTGCGTCGATTGCTGACTGACGTTTTTCATTCTAATTGTTAGACCATAAATAATCACCTAATTGTCTACGGACTCTTCCGGGTTTTTTTTCGAATACAACAAAGAGCCCAAGGCGGGTTTGACCGGTCAGCAGAGGATGCTCACTCCTCCTAGACACCTGATTCTAGCTCTATCTTTTTGGAGGTCCGTGTTGTTTTGCTTTGAATATGTATTTCGGTTTATGGATTTTTGAGATCGTTGACTGTTTGTTTTTGTCATTTTTTCATCTCAACACAAAGTACAGGAAATAAAAAGGTTTACCTCTTATTCTTCTAAATGAAGCGAAACTAAGATAACTTGAACTGGAATCCTTACATTTCTTTTCTAAGGCAGTACGAGACAGAGTAGCATTTACTAGTAGATGTTCTTGGTTTATCTCGTCTTAATTCGCGTGTTAGACTTGTTATGGCATTGGAGGAAAAGTGTTATTGTGGCTTGTAGTTTTAAACAACCTTACGTTCCTCATCCGATTGAGTGAATTCAAGAGAAATATGTCTATACACAGACAGTGCTTAAGCTGTTGGTCTAAGGTGTGGATTGTACTTTTTCAAGGAAGATGGGCTCACTACGAGTGGCCTTCATATTGGAAAATTTAAGGTGGATTCAGGGTTATCACATTTATAGAGTTGGTCATAATAGTGTTAGCTATGATTTTGGAGGTTATCTTTAGGTTCCCTTACATACTAATAACGGAGCATAAAAAAGCAATTTGAACAATGATATGGACTTTCATAGAACAAATATAGAACTATAGATTGTCAGTTACTGGAAGAAAATGACAACCTTGATTAAAGCAATAAACACTATTTGCTCTAGTTTGTACTAAACCAAATATACAGCAGCATTTACATGTACGTTTTTCCCTTTTCTTTGTGTTGGAGAATTTCCTTCATGGCAGACAATTTTTGGAGTTGGCTACGTCAACATTATGAATGATCAATTAACAGTGTGCATTGGGTGTTTTAAAACTGATCCATTGGGGAACAGGTCAGAAGTATGTTGAAAAGATAGATTTTAGAGAGATTTGCCCTGTTCAGGCTATATGTTTCTGCAAATAAGATCACAGTTTACTGGGCCATTTTTTGTCATTTAGGGAAAAAACTGCTAACAAAGTAGTAACTTTTGTCTTTTTTGTAAGTTTTTAATAAAGCTTTTTAGGCAATTGGCCTGGATAAAAAGTGTTACAGGTACCAGTCTCATTTTGATAGAATTATAGTAGCTGCAAAAGTTGCAACAGATAAAACGTTTTCAGATGCTGAAATTATAGCAGCTGCCATGTTGCATTTCACTGTCCTTCAAGCCTATGTTTAGCCAACACTCACTCAAAAAAATTTTATCTTAAAATTTTAAAAGCGAAATGCTTTTGAAAAAAGATATTTTGCTTCGCTCAAGGACTCCTGAGATAGTTGTTTATTCATTGTGGAGCCAACGACTAAAGACAGGTTTGAAAAAAAAATATTTAAGATGCAGATGGCCATTGAATTGCTTGCAAGATTTTTTTCTAACATTACACCTACTTGGTTGTTTCTCGTTTCTTGTATGCACTGGAAGTATTTTAATAAATGTAATAGCAAAATTAATTGAACATAGAACGAAATGGCTGACCAGGTGGGTAGCTAACCAAGTCTTTGTCTTGGGGATTGTAATCCATTCCTCATCCTAAGGTATACCTGCAAAACACTATTACTCAAACGGAGCCTATTTATCTGGATATAAGATTTAGAGGGCTTTGGACTATTTTTCTTAGGGATATGAGCAAAGAGTTTCTTTTAAATTTGTAAAATGTTAGTCAATTTTTAGAACGTTGTAATAGCAATCATATTTCATTAAAGGATTCTACCTCCGCTATGTGGCGATCAGTAACCTGATCGAATGTCTGCAGTTGCATATATTTATTAGATTTCCATATGGCTGAATCGTCACCCTCAAATTAAATGTGAAGTTACTTTGTTGAATTTACCTTTGTAACTTTTTTTTATATTAATCATTTTATATAAATAATTAAGACTTAGGTGAATATGTGTTAAATGTGTCGATAGCATGATAACGATCAACCCAGCACCCTTTACACGCCATACACGTCAACGTATTATATATTATTGTTGTCGTTGTTGTTGTTGGGGATAAGGCGTATTGTTTGGCGGCCAAACATTTGTTGTAAATTATGTTCAATAAATCATTATTTTGAGAAGTTGTGTTTTTATACATACCATTGTGAACAGTTGCATATTCAGTCTAATGATACATGTAACAACATTCATGTATCTGTTGTTATAACAGTGTTTGATAATTTCGACGAAACCTTATATTAAAAACGCCATACCCCTGTTTCAATGATCCTTTGATATCATGCAAAATTGTCGTATTGGTGTTAAACATTCCACTACATAGCATTAATTTAAGAATAAGACCACACAAGGAATTAAATACACGTCTGATTAATAAAAGATGATGATTAACTACTTATCCGTCTTATCAATAATTTGGTGTTAAACAATTTAAAACAACTGAATACCCCACCTTGTAGTTGTCCATGAAGTTTCCCTCGGTATTCCGTATCACATTTTGAGATAAAACAGAAAGCTAGGGTAATGTTGATTTTATCAAAATGTTGGTTGCTTTATACAACAGGTACTTTATTGTTTGAACTATTGAATAAAGTATTTGAAAAGCATTTACTTGTCAACAACTATTATAAAAGTATATCCATCCAATTTCAGCGAGGGAAAAAGAGAAGGAACAGGTCCATTTCGATAAACGTGAACAGATGGGACAAGGAACATTAAAGAGCAAAGCAGTAGGATCTAGTTGGGATGCATTGACGCCCAGAAGCTCCTTGCCAGGTATAGATTATCATATCTCACATGGTTTGGCCGCTAGACCCATCCCAGTGTACTCTGTTTAATTTTCTGTAGGACATATTGTCAATGATGTCATCAGATTAAATCAGTTATTTGGAAATGCATAGCCTTATCGTTTTATGAAATACTTAAACCTTGAATATTCTGCAAATGGAAATGGGGGTTATTTTAGATTCAGACGGTCAGGTGCAAAGCAAATCCTAACATACAATCAAAATTACTAGCATTGAAAAATAGAAGTATATTTATACTAGTTAAAAGGGCATGATATTTTGACCAATTTGGTTATTTTTTCGTTTTCAATCTGCTTACTGCTTTCGTAATGCATTTCTAATAGTTAACAAATATTAAAAGTCAATCGCCAGGTTCTAAGCGATATACAGAGCTCAAAATGTTTTTTTTTCTGTAAACAAAGATCAGGGCATGTTTTGTTTACATTTTGAAAGTTCAAGTTGTAGACCTAAAATGTATGTGACAAACACTAGGAACCCTTTATCTTCAAAACGAATGAGTAAAACAAAGTCGATATAAAAAAATTTAAACGGGATGGTGAACCAATGAAAAAAACATGACTCGAGCCTTGCTTACTTATCGGCGAATCGTGAGCTCTGTTTTTTTTTGCTTATAACAATCAAATAACGCTATTGATTATAACACTCAAATTTGTGTTGATTATACGAAATGCATCAATAAAGCATAATAAAAAAAAGAGAAATCAAATTTGAGCAAAATGTTGCCCATGTCCTTTTAATAGCAGGACATGCATAAATTTATAATGTACACATACTGTGGCAGTTTCTACATAATTTAGCTAAGGTCACAAGCGAGACATGGTCAGCTATATGCAAAAAATTGTGGGTTACGTTTATGATATATGGAGGGGGGGTCAGATCACTTTACAGGTAGGAACACATCTGGCAAATAAATACTATTCATTTACATTAATTTTAGGGATCTTGTTGTAAAAAACCTTGCTTTATGCACATCTTGGTATCAAGTATAGCCAATGGCATAGCCCTATTTCAATTCATGTATTTAATAGGCAATTTTCTCTCAGCCCTAGACAGAATTTCAGACAGGGCCCCAAGCATGGTATTCGATACCACCCCCCCCCCTCCTCCACTTTATCCAATAGCAAAAATCACCGCTTTAAGGATTATCCGATCTCGTTTCAAGCCCAGCTAAGATCTTAAAGTTAAAGATGAACTATGCTCGAAAGGCACTGTCCACTCTTTTTCTCTTTCATCACCGGTATCCCTAAAACCCCATATCTAATCCATAGACCTTTTGATAGATAAGTGCAATTTACTGTAGAAGTCTCACCTATGTGTGCGTACATCTTGCTCGCCATATTACTCTGTCGCGATGAGATTATCAAATTTCACGCGCTTTTTCAAAACAGGAGAATACTAACATCAAATTAACAGGTCAATGCATTATTTACATACAGAATCTGCATATACTATAAGAAATACATGCAAAGATAACAGAAGAAAAATTACATGTCAGTCACGAGTTAAAGGTGTGCAATCGGGTGTAACAAAATCGGAGAGTTTGTATACTTGTGTGAAGGTGTCTATTAGGCACGTCGCATAGGAAATAATGAAATGGTGTACTAAAGATTTTTGTTCGGCCATAGAATGTTAAGGTTGTCTGACTATGTTGTGTCGGCTAGACATTTGAAAAGAACTTTAACAGAGAAGAATTATTGGCCCCTTTATACACCCACCTTTACCTTACATGTACATGCAAATTTTACCTATAGGGGTTGTTCCAAATCCAAGTGGTGGTTGCAGGATTATGACACATCAGTCGTATTCATGGCATTAATTTGTTTATTGACCTAAATTATGTTTCGTAAAACGCGCAGCTTTTGATAAAGTCATCATTTCGTAAGTTTTCTAGTTGATACAACGACTTTGTCAGCAAATATAACCTTCAACTGGGTTACTTGCTGACTGACGTTTTTCATTCTAATTGTTAGACAATATTTACTGACTTAATTGTCTACGGACTCTTCCGGGGTTTTTTTATTTTGAATACGACAAAGAGCCTAAGGCGGGTTTGACCGGTCAGCAGAGGATGCTCACTCCTCCTAGATACCTGATTCTAGCTCTATCTTTTTGGAGGTCCGTGCTGTTCTGCTTTGAATATGTATTTCGGTTAATGGATTTTTGTGATCGTTGACTGTTTGTTTTTGTCATTTTTTCATCTCAACACAAAGTACAGGAAATAAAAAGGGTTACCTCTAATTCTTTTAAATGAAACGAAACTAAGATAACTGGAACTGGAATCCTTACATTTCTTTTCTAAGGCAATACGAGACAGAGTAGCATTTACTTTTTTAAACAACCTTACCTTCCTCATCGATTGAGTGAATCCAAGAGAAATATGTCTATACACAGACAGTGCTTAAGATGTCGGTCTAAGTTGTGGATTGTACTTTTTCAAGGAAGATGTCAGTTACTGGAAGAAAATGACAACCTTGATTAGAGAAATAAACACCGTTTGCTCTAGTTTGTACTAAACCAAATATAGAGCATTATTTACATTTACGTTTTTCCCTTTTCTTTGTGTTGGAGAATTTACTTCATGGCAGACAATTTTTGGAGTTGGCAACGTCAACATTAAGAATGATCAATTAACAGTATGCATTGGGTGTTCTAAAACTGATCCATTGGGGAACAAGTCAGAAGTATGTTGAAAAGATAGATTTTAGAGAGAGTTGTTCTGCTCGGGCTATATGTAAGTTTCTGCAAATAAGATCACAGGTAACCGGGCCATTGTTTGTCATTTAGGGAAAAAGCTGATAACAAAGTAGTATAGTTTTTGTCTTTTTTGTAAGTTTTTAATAAAGCCTGGATAAAAGTGTTACAGGTTCCAGTCTCATTTTGATAGAATTATAGTAGCTGCAAAAGTTGCAACAGATAAAACGTTTTCAGATGCTGAAATTATAGCAGCTTCCAGGTTGCATTTTACTGTCCCTCAAGCCTATGTTAAGCCCACACCCACTCAAATAAATTTTATTTTAAAATTTTAAAAGCGAAATACTTTTGAAAAAAGATATTTTGCTTCGCTCGAGGACTCCTAAGATAGTTGTTTATTCATTGTGGAGCCAACGACTAAAGACAAGTTTGAAAAAAAAGAATATTTAAGATGCAAATGGCCACTGAATTGCTTGCAAGATTTTTTCTAACATTACACCTACTTGGTTGTTTCTCGTTTCCTGTATGCACTGGAAGTATTTTAATAAATGTAATAGCAAAATTAATTGAACATGGAACGAAATGGCTGACCAGGTGGGTAACTAACCAAGTCTTTGTCTTGGGGATTGTCATCCATTCCCCATCCTAAGGTATACCTGCAAAACATTATTACTCAAACGGGGCCTATTTATCTGGATATAAGATTTAGAGGACTTTGGACTATTTTTCTAAGGAATATTAGCAAAGAGTTTCTTTTGAATTTGTAAAATGTTAGTCAATTTTTAGAGCATTAGCATAGTAGTCATATTTCATTAAAGGATTCTACCTCCGCTATGTGGCGATCAGTAACCTGATCGAATGTCTGCAGTTGCATATATTTATTAGATTTCCATATGGCTGAATCGTCACCCTCAAATCAAATGTGAAGTTACTTTGTTGAATTTACCTTTGTAACTTTTTTTAATATTAATCATTTTATATAAATAATTAAGACTTAGGTGAATATGTGTTAAATGTGTCGATAGCATGATAACGATCAACCCAGCACCCTTTACACGCCATACACGTCAACGTATTATATATTATTGTTGTCGTTGTTGTTGTTGGGGATAAGGCGTATTGTTTGGCGGCCAAACATTTGTTGTAAATTATGTTCAATAAATCATTATTTTGAGAAGTTGTGTTTTTATACATACCATTGTGAACAGTTGCATATCCAGTCTAATGATACATGTAACAACATACATGTATCTGTTGTTATGTTGTTATGTTGTTATTCAGTAATCCTTTGATATCATGCAAAATTGTCCTATTGGTGTTAAACATTCCACTACATAGCATTAATTTAAAAATAAGACCACACAAGGAATTAAATGAACGTCTGATTAAGAAAAGATGATGATTAACTACTAATCTGTCTTTTCAATATTTGGTTTTAAACTATTATAAACATGTGAATGCCCCACCTTGTAGTTGTCCATGAAGTTTCCCTCGGTATTCCGTATCACATTTTGAGATCAAAACAGAAAGCTAGGGTAATGTTGATTTTATCAAAATGTTGGTTGCTTTATACAACAGGTACTTTAGGGTTTGAACTATTGAATAAAGTGTTTGTAAGGGATTTAGTTGTTTACATTTATAACAATTATATTTATCACATTTCAACTGTATGTATAGAATTTTATATGTATCCAATGCATGCTATCTAAATGAGAGCAGATAAATTTAGTGCAGCAGATCAAATATAAAAACATCGAGTTTTTAAAGTGGATTTTTTCTTTACTTTAGCCAAATCAAAACCTGAATTGTATTTTCATCAAATTGCAGGTACAGAAGAGGAGAATTTTTTTATAATTGTTTTTCTGGTAATGAAGTATGGATCAAAAGTTTTGCAGGAAAAAATTCAACATGAACTTCTTAATAGCCCGGGTTTGAAAACATTCTTAGAAGAAGAAAAACATTCAATATTCCATTTGACACTTCCAAATTCTTATCAATGCTGCCTTTGTGACCTTCCTGACGAAAACAACAAATATGTAACATTTCAACAAAATTCCACGAAGTTAGCACGAGAATTTTTAAAAGTTATGTACTATAAGAAGAAAATTTTTTGTACCAACCGCGCCCTTAATGTCCTCTGCTGTTGCTGTTTAGTTCCTGACCATAATGTGGATATCAGGACATGGGACGTAACTTTGACAAGCTCCATACTTTTGGACATATTACTCAAGGACTGCCAATCAGACCAAAATGATATTGTAGATCTACGAGAAATTCGCAACTCCACACTGCACAAAGGAAATGCATTGCTGTCTGGTGACAAGTACATTGAAACATTCAAGAACGCGTCAGAAAAAATAAAGTCAATTGCAAAGAAATGTGGTGATAATTTCTATCAGATGATATGTGATGACATAAATAAACTCGAAAGAAATCGCCTCTACCCATGGGAATTAAAAGAAGCACAAGAACACTGGAGAGAAGCAAAAAATGTAAATAATGTTTTTTTTCATTATAAACTTTATATCTACAATTCTTTTACATAAGGCACGCATCAAATCTAGTTCATACGGATACTCAACCGTATTTTTTGTTTTCATTCTGCATATTCATTGCACACAGAAAACTTTCTTTTGTGCTTTGATTTTAACTTAAATGAACGTAAAACATTTAATATACTAAATTTTGTGCATTTAGGAGATTAGTTAATATGTATAAAAAATATCTTTTAAGTTCATTTTCAAAAATTATTTAATATCGCGATGAATAAATAGCCGAACGTGATTTGAAAAATACGATTTTGATGTTATTACAGAAGCAAAAGTTTTTATGACTTTGCAAAACATCAATCCAGTTTAAATTATGCTAAATGCAAGTGAATTGAAATCATTGTTTTACAACTAAAATAGCAATGTGCATAATTAAAAATCAGCAACATCCCTACAGTATAGAGCTAAAGTTAGAAATAAGTGATAAAGTATATAATTTTAATGTTCTTTTTTTTCAGACGTTGGTGAGCTTTTCAAATACCTTGAATGGAGTAGCTTCCAAGGTGGAAATTGAATTTAAAAACATTGAAAGTAAGTTGAATAAAGTAAATGAACATGCTGTCTGTCGTTGGTCAAAAGTTTACAGTACAGCTTTTTTTCAAAACCTAAATGCCCAATATAAGATGACGTTGTCCTCATATGTTGCAACGTTTGGAACACTAGCAATAAAAGTATTGATTATCATCCTAACCCAACCCCCCAAAACTCAACACTAACATACTTCACAACCTTTCAGATGAAAACTGAAACATAATACAAATGCAATTTTAGAATTTGTTTCTTTTCCTGAGCGATTTGGCATGAAATTCTTGTGCACAGTCATTAAATACTTATGATGAGGGTGGGTACCTTTCCTAATTGTAAAATCCGTGGCTAAAAGAACTGGGATTCTTGTGCCAGGGTTTAGAAGTTTTGGTTGTAAAGTAAAAATGCCTTATTCGGTAAAACAAAAATTCTATTCAGCTGGGCTTTAAGCAGTAAAACTACAAACATGATTACGATGAGCAACGGTGCATATTTCAATTAATTATCCTTGAACTCTCTTTTGGTGCCACATCTTTTAAATGCTGAAAAAAAAAACTGGTTAACAGTTAATCCAACTTTGATTTTTATCAATCACGAAAATCTAGCCAAAAATAATTGATATACCTTATAGGCCCAAATCTGCCAAATATGTGACCCACCACAAATCCTGCTATACGATAATTATGTACAACTGCTCAAACCACCAAAGCCACCCACCCACTTACCCCGGGATTTATTTCTTGCTTGCCTTTTCTCCTCCAATTCGTTCTGACTTGTGCAAGTTTTCATTTTTTTTTTTTACAAATTGTCTCCTATCTTTTTCATTTTTTGAGGCGGTTCCATCGGTATGCCTACAGATTGTTGTAAATGCTCGCCTAGATTTGTAGCACTTTTAAGGTCACCTGAGTCTCTCAGGTGGTCTATTGCAAATTGTCTTTGTCCGTTGTAATGTGTTAACAATTTTACATTTTTAATTTCTTAAAAACTACAAGGCAAATTGTGACCATTTTAGGTGTGAAACATATCTAGAGGAATCCGAATTGTGAAATGAATGGCTCTACCACCCTCAGGGCGTCATAGGTGGGACCAAAGCCAAATTTTCAAAAAACTTGTTCTCTGCTCCAACACATATAGGGAAAAAACTGAATGCATGCATAGTCATAATGTCCATAAAACCCTCTACAAAAATTGTGAAACTCATGGCCCCTGGGTCAGGGGTTAAGACCGTAGGGTGTGGCTTATATAGCCATAAAGTGAAAATGTATAAAATCTTAGAAAATCTTTCTCTTTACTCCCATATATATTTGATAGGAACTAAATACATGTTAATAATGTGCATTAAATCCCCCACTTAAAATAAGAACTTTATAGTCCGTTGAACAGGGGATAAGTCCCTAGGGCGATTCAGTATGACCATATAGTGAGATGTATTAAATCTTTAAAAAATCCCCTACCTATATTGTGAAATTTATGTTCCCAGGCGCCATATAAGTTATATTGTGAATAATATTTGATAAAAGATAAAAGATTGACTATTTAAGGATTGCATGTGTCTTACTACCACAAGTTTACAATTTTTGGTCCCTGAAGCTAAGGTATAGATAATCCGAGATACCGCCGACTCTTGTATCCCCTACCACATGTTCATTAATGAATGTTTTTCAAACATCAAATATTATAAGCAGGGTAACAGTCAGAGAAGTCACGGATTAGGGTTTAGACATTAAAATGAAGCTTTAAATCCAAATATGTCAGTACTCAAGTACTCAGTTGACCGTCTAGCCTGTGTGTCTCTTGTTTCGAATTTCATGCTCTGTAGGATTTGCCTCATGCACCACGGCTGGTTGCTTGGGAGTCCTTTGTTTATTCTTCAGGCTAACGAGTACTAGCTAGAGCAATGTGCTTTCCTTAAATAAAAACAAGTGTCTAATCTTAGTTCTTAGTGTTATTTCATTTGATTTCGACATGTTAATCATCATATCAGATGTTGTGCTGGCTTTTCTTTTACTTACCTTGTTCTGAAGTTTTGTCTATCTCTGAGGTATGCATATTTTATGATGTCACGATTTCCCATGTGAATGTCCTCTTATCTGAAGTAATTACTTACACATCATTTTTAAGGTTATCATGTGCTAATTAATGCTATATTTTCATGTTTTGAAATATTTAGATAAAATCACATTAACACCTATGAAAATATGACTGAAATTGTACCCTTTTCTCTTTTAGGTTATTCAAAGCAATGCCTTCGAAAAAACGTTAAATATTTACAACCAGTAATTGCAATGAATCGCAGTTTAAAACTTCTGCAGGATAATAAGTGCATCTTCATAACCGGGGATGCAGGATGTGGGAAAACAAGTTTTTGTCTGGGATTGATGTCTCGTATGGAGGAAGAGCACTGTGATTCCCAAGCATTAATCCTTAGAGACACTTGCGATTTGAAAAAATTGAATAATGCAAAAAATTACATCCTTTTCATTGATGATATTGTAGACAAATCTGATGCAGACGTGAACAGGTTTGAAAGTTGGAGCGCAAATTTCGATTATTTAAAAGAGTTGATATCAAATGAAAGTACTTTTATTATTTTAGCATCCAGAAATGGTGTTTGGCATGCAATGAGAGACAAATTTGTTAATTACGATATGTTTAAACTAGATTCAAGTAATGCACCAGTAATAGATCTTTCAGGGGAAGATTATAAAATGAGTCCTAATGAAAAAATCAAATTGTTAAATTTTTTTCGTGAACGCAATCGCCTTAATCATAAAATATGTCCCAGTGAAAAAACTATCAAAAGTATTGCTGAAATGGACACACCGCCAGGATTTTTATTACTATGTAATGAATTTTTCTCAGATATCTTATCTTTACAGCAAGGTACAAAATATTTTAAAGTGACTGCTTGCAGTCGAATTAAGAATCAGGTAGATAGATTGTTGATTAATAATCAATACCTTCACTATGGTATACTTGTTTCAGTATTTTTAAATTATTCTTTATATAATAAAGATATAGGGTATACATATAGGGATATAGAAAAAGGAATTGATACCAGGATTGTTAAAGCTAAAGAATTAATACCATCAAAAATTAAAAGTTGTCTGGAAGGCATATTAAAAACTTTCATAGAATCCTCTGATAATGTTTACAGATTTAAACATTTAACTATATATGAGGCTGTGTTGCTATCATTTCGAGAAAACTATCCAGAAGTGTTTACTGAGCTGATCCCCAAGGAAGTATTATATAATTATGTACGAACCGAAAATTACACAGCTAAAAATCATGAAGTCATTGTCCGCTTTCCTTTTGAAATGTTAGCTTGGAAACTGGTTAAATTATGTAAGGCTAACGCAGAGAATTCATACCCTGATGCGCACGCACATCCATCATTTCATGACAAAGAACTGGTTCGCCATTTCCTTAATGAAGTTAGTGGGTATAAAAATGAAATGTTAAGCTATGAGACAAATGACATATGTAAATTTAATTTTCAATTTTTCATATCTGTTATCAAAATTTATATCCTTGATACCTTCAGGCATTTAAGTAACAAAAATCAATTGAAAAATATATTTGTAACAAAATTTCTAAATCCCTTTGTAACTGGAGCATGTGAAGAAAAAAATGATTATTTAGCCTCTGAGACGATTAAAAAATTCTTTGACATATATGAATTTGGTTTTGATGTTTTTGAAATTGTTATTAAAAATGATCTTATTTATACTTGTCAACAATTTTTAAACAACAAGCTTTTTAAAAAATTGTATAATAAAAAATCAAGTGATTATATAACAAAAGTTACCACTTATGGCGCCAAAAAATGCTTACGACATATGGAAGAATTGCATAATAAAAAAACAAATGAAACTGCTTATTTTTTGTTTTGATACCATATCAACATTTTTTTCAATCAGTACGGGGATCATAATATTAGGTCTCTTTTTACAATTTTTGTAAACAATTTTTAACTTTTTTTTGAAGTCTTATTTTTAAAAAAATGGAATTATTTTTTATTTAGATAATTTTGTTAGTATTTATGCTTAAGAGATGAGAAAAATTCAACTCTTTTATAATCTGCCTTAGAAACTATATGAATTATTTAATCTTATTTTTATATCTTTTGTCATATTCGATTTTTTTTTTCGGTTTGTGGTGGTTGTATTTATAACCCTTTAAGTGAATAAATAATTCAAATATTTTTGTGTTGTTTTTTTTTTTCGTTTTTTATATACGGCTCAAATATGTTATTGACTCATCCTTTTTCTGATTTTTAAATAAAATTTCAAATATAATTTTAAAATTTAGATTATTTGTTAGTCTTTAGAGATGGAAAATTTTTCTGATTTAACTCTTTTAATTGTCTTCCTTAAAAATCACCACTGGATGAAAAATCAAGTTTCAGCAAAACTGAAACTATATGGAAACCTTGCTGAAACTTGAAGTTGAAGTTTCATGTATAGTTTCCGCAATGCGGAAACCATTAGATCGATTCAGCAAGTATCCGTTGGGTTTCAGTCAGCAGAAGAAACTAAATTTGAATCGTGTGAATAGTTGTGTAAATTATTATGGAAATATCAATCAGTTTCAGAACATTTCCGCTAGGTTTCAGTATGATTAAACTTTAAGTTAAGATTCCTGATGGTTTCCGCAATGCGGAAACTAAATTTGAATCATGTGAAAAGTTGTGTAAATTATTATGGAAATATCAATCAGTTTCAGAACATTTCCGCTAGGTTTCAGTATGCTGAAACTTTAAGTTAAGATTCCAAATGGTTTACGCATTGCTGAAACTATAACTAAAATTGATTTGAGTTTAATAGTGATAGCATTTATTTTCAACAGGTTTAAGTTTAATTCTAGCCTAATGATAATAAATCCGTACATACTAAAATGTATAGTAAGGTTTCAGCGTGACTGAAACTATATGTATACATGTAACTATCTTCAAATGTGGCAAATAAGGCGATTAAGAACCTTACTAAGTAATTAATTGAATTTGAAAAGAAAAACTGATGTCTGATCTTGTTTAATGCATATGATGAAATCATTAATCTTAGGTACTCGGGCACGTGTATACATGTGTATACATTCTTTGTCCAGGTGACCTCCTCTGTGATTTTCCTGTATATTATGTGTGGATTGCAGGGTTTTTTCTGTCAGGAGTGAACAAAAGACTGTTACATAACATATACACAGTACGAAGCGTGAGTTTATAATTGGAGCCCGGCGGGAATTTTTTTTCAATTTGTGTGTACCTGAGTAAGTAAAACTGATAAGTAAATTATAATTATTTAGTAAAATAAATTAATATACCTATTTTGTAAGACTCCTTCTTAAATCATTTAGTTATCATTTGAATGAACCTTGAGGTACAGTAACTAATTAAGCAAACAAATTAAGGTAAAGTCGTAAATTTTTACAAATCGTACCAAATATTCGTACAACCTGAAGTTTAGAGCTAATTCATTTCTTTTTTAATACCACGCCAACACATGTACACAGGAATTTTTTTTAAAAATTCTACAGTTGATAATAACAAGTAAAACCCACTTGGAGTTTGAGTCTTATATGATAATTGTTTAATTATTTACATGCATTTCAGACTTTACTGCATGTATGACTATATCATGATTCACTGGCGTCGGAAGCAAATTGAAAGTGGGGGGGGGGGGGGCTAGACTTATCCTCAGAAATATTGAGGAAAAACCCTAAAAAAAAACCCTAATTCCCAAAATCATGAAATTCCTAATCCGTGTCGGGGGGGGGGGGGGGGGGGGGGGGGGGGGGGCTAGTATGCCTATTACTCCAACTTCTCAATCTTTCAAGGTAAATTTAGGAACAATTACATTTCCGGCGAGAAAAAATGGGGGGGGGGGCTATATGCCTATTGGTTAAGTCAAATTTTGCACTAAGCCCCCCCCCCCCCCCCCCCCAAGCTCCTCCCCCCCGGTTCGACGCCTATGTGATTCGTGCATTTCTATACTTTGTATTTACTTTCTGTACTGTAAACACAGATATTGATACATGTTTATGAAACATGCACATGTTTCTGTTATAAGATATAATAAGCATTATTTATAATTTTACTGAAGTTATACGTTATATTACAAAATCAGTTTAAAATCCAGCACTAGCCATGTGGTGCACGTGATTTTAATCCCATTTTATAAAATTTGATTATACATTCGTGTACATTTGATGTAGAAAGTATACCAAATAATTAAAATTATATTTTGTTTATATATCAGTCTGACGTGTACGTCTTACATGTACTTCCCGGCTTGTTTAACGCGTTTGTATTTTAATTTCATAAGTATTCTTAACGTACTGTTCATCGCATGACCAATATCAGTGCACATGTGTAACTGTAAAATAATTGCCATCAATTCATCGTAGTTGTAAATTGACCTTACGGGTGAACACTGTTAACCGGACCCCGTTAATTGATCGGCATCTAATTATATTTGTGATTTCTGTGTGTTCATGCAGAACCTGCTCTGTGATGAACATAATATTTTCACACCTCTATATTTTGAATAAGAATATGACCGTGCTTAGAATTGCAGTGAAAATTGGACAAGTCAAGACTAACTTGTCAGTAAACTATATATGGCTCTATCATATTTAGTTTGGCAAAATCATCAGTACATGTAAATAAAATATAGCTAAAGACAAAATCTGATACATATGTCTCATTAAAACTTGTTTAATTTCATTAGACATTTGTAAACAAACGGTCGGCCATTTTTTTGGTTAATCACGTGTTACAAATACAATTGTAACAAACACACGCCAATACTTTGTCGTATTTAACCAGGAAATACTGACTCCGACAGTTCTTATTTAAAATAAATATACATGTAAAAAGTATACTATTCGGTAAAAAATGATAATTTTGATTAAACATTATTCATTTTAAACTATCCCAAGATGCACTTTTCCAAGATTTAGCGGGTTCTGATTGGTCAGTATTGGCGCACTTTATGATTCCGAGCGAAGGTTAAAATGGACAAGAAGGTGCTGTTGTAAAATGGAGAATTGAGAAGCATTAATAGCCTCTACAACAAGGAGATAATGCAGGTGTAATGAAGAATAATGACCCCCGTAGAATAATGACCGGGGGTCATTTTTCTACGTAGAATAATGACCCCCCGGTCATTATTCTACGCAGAAAAATGACCCCCGGTCATTATTCTACGTAGAAAAATGACCCCTTTGCCTGAAGAATAAGTGTCATTTTCATAAAAATGAGCACACTCCACATGAAGAAAAGTGACCCCTGTAGAATAATGACCCCCTTGAATATTAAAGTTTTTCAGTATATTTTTTTATTATTTGTGAAATAGTCTTTACACTATTGTAATTTTTACTGCTGCAGTTTGTTTACAGAAAGTAACAGCAATTATAATTCATATTCAAATAAACTAAAAGTGAAAGAAGGGGTATATCTTAGAAAATAAAAATCCTTCCGTTATAACAAGATATTGACGTATTGTATCGGAGTATGGTTGTCATCTTAACAATTACATTTACATATATCTATGGTGTTCCGATAGGGCCACTTCGACGTAAGTTGCAAGGGCGATAGTGCGAAGGCGAAGTAGCAAAAGTGCGAAGATGCGACGACGCTTCGCACTTTCGCCTTCGCCTTTTTTTTTTTATTGCATTCAGCAAGTCTCGGTCGATTACATAGAATTTAATACAGGCACCGTACTCGCCAAGGTTTTCCGATTAATCCATGCTATTATTGGTACGCATGCGCTAGGCCATCGCGCTTACTATGAATGTTTATGAATATTTTAATGTGTACATGTAACATATATGTTTACCAGTGCTGACTTTGCCTAATCATTATCTACTCCACATAAAATTTAATGTCCGCCATAATGTGTACATATGCACTTCTAGACTCCGGTCACTTACCAGCCGTCTGTTTACCGTGGACCAAATACAGTAACATTCTAATTTCATGACGCGACACTCCTTGCTCATGCATGGATCTAGAGGGGGAGAGGGGGTCCGCCCCCGGAAAATTCAATATTAATAATTTTACGCAGTAAAACGGGAGAGGGAGTCCGGACCCTATCCCCCTGGATAATTTAAATTTATTAATTTTATAAAAAAAAATTCGAAAATATGCCTCGGAATCCTTTAAATGGAGAGTTCCGCAATTATAAAACATAGGTAATCACAGATTACATAGCTCACCGAGACGAGGCATCACCTTTATGAGGCATCACCTTTATGAGACCACCTTTATCATATTATATGAAAACCATTCTTTATGATCTTGGATATTCATGGATTCTGTTTTGACACAATATCGTATATCATGTGTAAAAAAAATTGTATGATAATCATATGTTCATATGTTAATCAATACAATAATATAAAATTAAAATTGCATCCTATCATACTTACAATATATATCATATAATATAATACCATAAAATACCGTAAAAAATTGTGAGAAATGATATTGTAACGTATGATATGACACTGTATTGTGTTATACATTATAATTGTATTTGATCAAATAATAGAATACCATAAAACATAATACAATATAGTATTATATGAAACAATATCATATTGCAATAATACATCATGACATTGAAACATATGATATCATATTGTATAATATAGTATGATATTGTATTGTATGATACTGTATCGTATTTGATACATAATATGATATTGTATTATATAATTATACAATATAATTTGATACAACATTGTATCATATCAAATGATACAATATCATGGGATAAAGTAAAATATTATATAATACAATCATATTATACACATTGTATCATATGATACAATAATATATATAAAAATATCATAAAATACAATTTCATGTGATATGATAATATATAATATAAACCAATATCATATTATACAATATCGTGTGATATGAAATGAACATTGCACACAATTGAATTCGGTGAGCTGAGAAAATTACGGCGATTTGTTTTCAATTACTTTCTTAAATTTTGGTTTGTTTCTTCATATAACAAAACAAATGGTGACTGTGATTTCGGGCAACATTGATTATTTTAGCCTACTTGAGACGAAAATATTCTTTATTATATTATATTATATATAATATTTCGTCACTCGGGGGCTAATATAAACAATGTTGCCCTCAACCCAGTCAATATTTGTATAATATTGTATCATAAAAATCAATACTATACATAACAATATCATGATACATTATCATATCATATTTTATCGTATCATATAACGTTTTACAATATGACATAGGGTATTATATTGTATCCTAATAAACAATAGTGTTTCAAATCATACAATACTATATCATAGAAATCTTGTTACATCATTTTAGAAAAACCACATCTATCTATCAAGCAGGTTTGAGTGAGGTAGGAGATTTCTCTCGCATCCTTCATAATGGAGATCAGGCTCTGTATCTAAAGCAACCTCTGCGTTTCATTTATAATATAGTTAAATCAACTATGCAAGCTATCATCTATAAAACGTGACCTGTTCCAAAAAACTAAACCTTATCAAGAATCATAAACCTATGGCTCTGATTCAGCATTCAAGCCTGTCAGGTGCATCAGTATCATAAGACGCACCATCCATACAAGTTTAATGAAGTTAGGACCAGTAGTAACTAAGATATAATCATAAGAGGGCACCTGCAACAAATCTTAAACCAGCTCCAAAAACCTTAACCTCCTCCATGATCCGAAACCTATAGCCCAGATTCAGCACTCAAGCCTGTCTGGTGCATCAGTATCATAAAACAAACCATCCATACAAGTTTGGTGAAGTACGGACCAGCAGTAACTTAGATATTGCTATTAAAGGGCACCTGCAACAATAACTTTAACCTGCTCCAAAAACCTTAACCTCCTCCAGCATCTGAAAGTTAGGAACCAGATTTAGCAGGTCCAGATGCATCATTCATGTAATTTTGGTGAAGAGAGGACAAGCAATACCTTAGATACAGGAGCTGCAACTAAAACTTTAACCAGCTCCGGACGCCGACGCCGGGGGTATAGCATATGCTCCCATTGACTTCGTCTCGGTGAGCTAAAAAGGCGAAAGCGCGAAGATTCGAAGGCGAGAGTGCGAAGTTGCAAAGACGAAGAAGCGATAGTAGTATCACTTCTTCGCCTTCGCAACTTAGCACTTTCGTCTTCGCATCTTCGCGCTTCGCCGTCGCATCTTCTATATTTTTTATATTGTTCATGAATTATACTTGCATTGAGGATTTCCACAATACAAATTGCTGGGTATACAAGTTCATCACCCAGAATTAATGAGGAAACCAAAATTATGAAAAGTTTACATCACTGTTAGGCATTATAACCAAGCTGAATTTAGTAGGCTATGACAGCAGCCATTATGCCAGTAGAGGTTGACGGCCAATAAGGAAAATTGTCAAAGTACTAAGAGTACTCGTACAGAAAATATATTTTACTTTATCCTCGGCACTTTAGTTTAGTTAATATCAAGATGATTAATGCTTCAACAGTTTGTATAAGCATTGGTAACTTTGGATACAATAAAGATCGTGTGATCAAAATCAAGCGGGAATTAAACCCCTAACATGGGCCCTAACCTCTTATCAACGCTTTTAGAAACAATCTTTTCTTATTATAATCGATCAGTGTTTATCATCTATTAAGATTTACTTTAGTCAGGTACTCTTCACAAATTTGCTCCAAAAGAATAAAGTTTATTCATGATCACAAAACAACAAATGTTTAGAATATTGATGGTCTTGTATTACGTAGAAGAAAACAAAACTAACGCAGAATGATTTTTTTAAAAATCACTTTCCCCAAGAAATGTAAATAAGAAGTATTCATATTCGTACGTTACCTGCCCCTTAGTCTTTTTTCATAAAGATATATACATGTATCATTCTTCGATTGACAATTCATTCACCAATGAATATTGCTTATATCATTACAACAATTATTCTTTCATGATTATTGTTCGTTAATTATCACACAATATCCTCATTGTGTATGAATTTTTCTTTATTTGCGTCATTTCCAACCGTATGTCGACGAGAGAAGTGACTTTACTGTTTACAATCAATTTGTGGAAATGTCAGAGTGTTTTGTGTGTGCTTGCTACGGATATGAAAAACTATATACAGCGATTTATTTACAAGTTCGGTGTTTATAACTTCAAAATCAGTTGAACAGATTGAAAAATTAAGTAATTTCAAAGTCATTTTTTGGATACGGGGTAACCAATTGCTATTCATGTTTACGGGGAGGGGGTCATTTTTTATGGGGGTCATTTTTCTTCATGTTTAACATGAAGAAAAATAACCCCTGGGTCTTTTTTCTTCAGAAAAATCCAATTATTCTTCAGC
This sequence comes from Magallana angulata, assembly GCF_025612915.1. Lineage (NCBI taxonomy): Eukaryota > Metazoa > Mollusca > Bivalvia > Ostreida > Ostreidae > Magallana > Magallana angulata. The sequence continues at coordinate 4,775,057 of NC_069115.1, forward strand.
TAGGGGGGTCATTATTCTACATAGAAAAATGACCCCCGGTCATTATTCTACGGGGGTCTTTATTCTTCATTACACAGGAACGAAGAACTCATGTCAAGGTAACTTAATTCACAATATAGATACTCCAAATAACATTTTCAAGGCTCTAATTTATCTCTCATTTGTAAACGAGATCTCGCGCCATCAAATCAAGATGGCGTCATTTTTTCAAACTTGGTTCGGCGTTTTAATTTTTATTACTGTATCTCTTTTAAATATACGTTTTGACGAAGTTAACCATTAACCAACTTTATATGCATGATAATCAAGATTATCCAGGGTATACATATATAATTATATAAACGTCCCTAATATATGAATGCTTGGTTGGTAAACAAGACGAACAATGAATCTTTCGCACATTATATAATTTACAAACTCTAAATGTAACGAAAAAAATTTATTAATTAAATCCGGAAAATGAAATCTTTCACGTTTTTCTTTTTCAGCATTGACAGCATACAAAGTCAATGTTTCCGGTGATTAGTTGCATCCTCTGTTCAGTGTTCGGTGATTCGGGTGAATGTTTTTGACCAGCTGGACGATGTGAACGCAAGGTATTGCTTTGAAATCGATTATTTTCACCATGAACTTATACATGTGTTGGATGTTTATAATTAACTGTAGTAATTTTTGGGAAATCCAGGTCTAAGTTCTTGAAAAGGAGGTTGATGGGGGGGGGGGGGGCACACTTATTGTTGATAAGTTTTTTCATTGTTCAACAAACAATAATTGAATCCAAATGAAAATAACATAGCTTCAAACATAAAATGAAACATTTTAGACCAGATACTACTGTAGTCATTATATGACATAGTATAAACAGCAACTGGCAACTGCATAGTAGCTTCTGTATTCAGAAATATTTTATTCAGAATGCTTTTATTACATGTTAGGCTGAATGACTTATGTTTATTGTTTAAAAATCTAAATGAAACCTTATTATTCATGTTTAAGATAAATAGAACAGACATAAAGTACAGCCCAGTGAAAGGAACAAGTTCATCGCAAGAAGAAGAATTTTAATGCTACCACTGTCCAGAACTACTAAGTCTGCTGTAGCCATGATGTGATCATATGAGTGCTTCACCGGTCTGGACAATGCTCGAAAGTCACCCAAAAAGGCCTATTTCCATAAACTACGACTCGGGTTACATCAACAACAGCCAAGGACACTCCTTATTGATTCGAATGGACACATCTCTACGACCCGACTAAACCTCTGCAGAACAAGACTTTTTAACTGTAAAGTATTCTCATTTCAAAAAACCTATAAACTATAAAAGTACTTTTTTTATATGATCAAATACCAGTATATTACAATGTCTGTCTGTAAGCTAGAATCTTGGATAATCACATGGTTTTGACTTATTAAATGATTGATTAGACCTTGCAGATATTAACTTTCATTTTCTTAAATAATTTGTTATATTTGCAAATATTGCATAAAATATTAGACTCCATGTAACATATCCTCACACCTCGAAATTGATAAGTGTTAACTACTTTTTTTTCCATTTTCTTTGTTTAAACATTTATTGATAACTTAGTTTTTATTTGCAGCAATATATGAAAAATTAAGAAACCAATCTCAAATGTAAAAACACTGCATTAGGAGATGAATGCATGGGTTATAGAAATGATAAAATATACCAAACAATATTCAATTATGTCGTAATACTATATGAAAATATATAAAGACAACATATACCCCATGTATTACAATTTTTATATAACAAAATTACTTGGATGGAAAGTTGTTTCCATGTGGGTTTTATTTTAATCTGTGTTATGTAACTAATATATAATTGGAATTAGCTTTTATATCATAAGTAAAATGCTGGTATTGATGAGAATTGTAAGTTGAATGATCAGTGTGATACTTTGTATTTTATACATTCATGCTACAAAAAGCAAGTACATGTACATGTAGTAATACTTGTCATATTAACAATGTATATTTTACTTCATGTCTTGGATTTAAAAATATTAATGTAGGTAAAGTTGTGAAATGTAGGAAGGTAAACCGTGTGTAAAGAAGAATATTCATCAGGAATGAAGACAAGTGTGTTGCAATCAGCATAATTAATTAAATTTGTACATCATATTTTTGCACATGATTTGACAGACTGCTCCATTGTTAGCTTTTTATTGGCCAACAAGCTTTTCATATCTCCCTCTGGGTCATCTATTAAATACTGACAGGCTTATGATATTAAAATCTGATCAGTTGGTACATCATGGGTGGAAATGAAAAGTTCACTTTGGACTTAATGGATTATCAAAAAAATGATATCAAATCCTGTTCTAATGTAAAACATTAGATTATATTACTAACAAAGAAAAGGTTTATCCCAACTTGTAAGTGGGTCACTTTGACCTCATTTTGGAATTTATTGACATATTCAAATCAAATCTGGGTCATACCTCTATAGTCAACTACTATCTTGTAGTGTATTTTTTTTTTAAAGATGGATACTTTAGACTTTTCAAAAATATTTTATGGTGTACATATTCATTGTAGTTCAAAACAAATTGAGACAAGTGTATCATGTTCATGTAACAGTGAAGTTTTCTTTGTTTATTCATGTACGTGCAGCTATTTTGTAAATTGCATTCATATTTTTAAAAAAGTAAGATCTTTGTTGCATTTTTAAAGGGAGATTTGATAGGCATTTAATCGAGATGAAAAAAAATACAAATGTAAAGATTTCTATGGGAGTTTTTTTTCTTGTACAATTTTATCATTTTTTAAATAAAAGTCCCTAATAAGGGAATTGCCATATGGATGTTTCTCCATTATTGTATCTTGGCTGTATTTTATTTATTATTGGAAACAATTTCAGATTTTTGAACAAAATAAATTTGGAAATGTTTGAAATTGTTTTGTTTTTACATAAAGTAGAAACCTTGCTCAGCTTTTGTGAAAGCAAAAATATAAAAAGTTTCAGTAAGTTTCAGTTGCGGAAACCCTTTGTAAACAATATGTTTCCCAATTGTATATGGAGGTTGAAACTATGCAGAAACTTCAAGTTTCAGTAAGTTTCCGTCGCGGAAACCATTTGTAAACAATATGTATCCCAAACGTATATGGAGATTGAAACTATGCAGAAACTTCAAGTTTCAGTCAGTTTCCGTTGCGGAAACCATTTGGATTCATGGACAGCCTAAGTTTCAGCACTGCGGAAACTTAATGAAACTTGAAGTTTCTGTGCTGAAACCTGTCGGAAACTTAAAGTAACCTTAAGTTTCCGCAGAGTTTCCAAAGGGTTTCCGCAGTGCTGAAACCAGATATTTCATCCAGTTCACATGAATTATGTTAACTGGTAATTATTTTCTCTTTGTCATATTTACTGTTTACATCATATATTTTTTTCGGTTGGTGGTGGTGATTGTTTTTATAACCCTTTTGGTGAATGAATAATTCAATTATGTAGTTGTTGTTGTTTTTTTGTTTTTAAATACGGCTCAAACATGTGATTGAGTCATCCTTTTTTCTAATTTTGTAATAAAATTTCTGCTTTTAAAAAAAAATCTGAAATATTATATTTTCTTTAGATTATTCTGTTGGTTTTTATGCTTGAGAGATGAGCACATTTTTTTACTCTTTTAATAGTCTTCTTTATTTTGTTAGTCTTTATGCTAAAGAGATGAACAAATGTTCTGATTCAACTTTTTCATAGTCTTCTTTAGCACTTTCATGAATAATGTTATCTTATATTTATATCTTTATCATATTCACTGTTTACACATTTAAATTTTTTCAGTTGGTTGTGGTGATTGTATTTATAACCATTTATGGATGAATAAATTAATTCAATTATGTAGTTTTTTTTTATATACGGCTCGAATATGTGATCAGGTCATCTTTTTACTGTTTCTGATGAGAATGATGTCGAAAGCACCATTTTAACATTTGTGATACATATTACAAAATCATCATTTTGCAACCCATACGTTACGGATAATGTTAAAGGGTGAATTTTAGGCAATTAATAACAGCCATGCATCATATTCACATATCATTATACACACCATCACCATCATCATTTGGACTTGTTTTAAGTTAATGTGATTTTTAAGAAGCGACATTTTAGAAGAGATAAATTATAGGTTTGGTCTCTTAATCCATTGATGGAATATGTTGAAGATCCAAAAGGCCTAAGGGAACCAATTATTTCTCCTTTATAATGCAGCATTAAAGGGGAAGTCCGACCATCTTGTACGTGTATATATATGGACCAATAAAGTAAACATTTCTTGAACATACTTGTTTATGCCATAAACTGACCGAAATTATTATCAAAAGATAAAAAGCACTAATTAGAGGTTTTACATTTTGTTTTATATGAAAATTGCGCATTCATAAACAGAACAATATCTTTCTAATCACGTTAAGGTATCCAACTCCTTAATAGTATTGTATTAAAAATTTCTTAAGAAGTATATCATTGAAATATGTTGACAAAACATACATGTATTTAAAAAACAAAGAAAAAGAGGGGGAGTAATTTTCATCCTCTGATTATACCTCATTTGACCTTTTTGCATCTAAAATGCAATTTCAGCCTGATTAACATTTGTTGCCAGTATTCTAAATTTAACAAAATTATTTCATCAAATATTGTTTCCAATTTAAAAAAATAATTAGACTGAAAAGAGAGACTACGACATGTAGTTAACTTTTTTTAATGATTACAATTTAATTTGAAATAAATTCTTATTAATATCCAGAATTTTATAAGATTAATCAAGTTTGCTTAAATACAGAATGTATTCAGTAATATTTTGACACAATGAAATAATGGGGTCACTGATGTTTAATTTTAGATAAAGGGCTTCAAAAGTAAAATTCTTGCAAAATTTTACTTTAAATTATTTAATTTATACTTTAATTATTTTATGCTGAAAGTCTATAACACTTTCAAGATTAAAATTGGTACTTGTCATGAAGAACCCATTAACTATGATACAAACGCATCAAATGTAAAATAAATATGCGCCATGAAAAAAGTATAATAAAAAGAAAAGTATATTTGAAAATTCATAAAATTGCTTGTTTCTGGCATTTTCGTACCTTCCGCATGAAAAATTATCACCCTCGCCCCCCCCCCCCCCCCAAATGGTTTGTTTATTGAATTCAAATGATTATAAAATAAATGAAAACACATGTCTTTTAGATACAATTATCATGTGGGCACTCAAATCAAAACGTGCCGAGTGAGATACCTTAAACTGTGCAGCCACAGAATTAAACTGAAGATTTAAAACTCTTTTAAAACACGAAAGAATATCAAAATAGAGTACCATATTCTTAAAATGTGTCATATGACTTGCATTCGTTTTCAAAAAAGGTCATTGAATGCGCCTCATGGGTTGCCTGATTGTCTGATTGACGTTTGTATTAGAAATAAATGCAATAATAAAGTAATCAACCCTCGGATTAGTAAAAATGAATTTCACGAACAAACACTGATAAAAGATAATGAATTGACAAAAGATAAAGCACTACATTAAGAATGAAAGAAAAAGTGGGTACGCTCACAATCTCCATGCCCCCTCCTCCAGCACATTACTTGACAATGCTACTCATAATGAATTGAAATGTATCGGTCAACAGAGGATGCTCACTCCTCCTAGGCACCTGATCCTTCCTCTATCTTTTTAGAGGACATGGAATATTTGAGATATGGAGATTTGAGAATGGATATTTGAGATGGTTGACAGTTTGTTGTCATTTTTTACACAATACAACAAAAATAATTTAATGAAGAGGCGTAACTCTTGCAAAATCATCACATCAAACTCCCTGCAAGGATAAACATCAATCAAATACCTCTGTCGTCAACAACAAACAACAAATTCAATACGATAGAAATTCCTAGATAAATAATTCAATCGGAATTTTCTGGTAACATGCACATCATCACATTTTGTCCCAAATACCTACAAAGTTTCTCAAAATTCTGTGCAGCGGTTGAAGAGGAGTTGCGCTGACAAACGGCTCATAAATATATCCAATTTACATGTATGGCCAAGGTTCCAAGTTCAAAAGGGTCGGAATTTTTCAAAAAGATAATGGAATCAAAATTTCCAGGTATTCTGCACATATACCCATTGTGTCATACATTCCTAAACAATCTTTCGAAATTCTGAACAGTGGTTTAAAGGAACTCAGACACGATTTGAGATCAAAATTTTATTCTTCATTTGTTTTAATATAAAATGGTTTAATAATTATTCATTTAAATTATCGATCAAAATGTGAATGTTAGAAGTCAGGTTTCGAGCGAGATCAAGAGGTACAAATTCAGTTTTATATACTAAGCAAAGTGCGAGTCTTATGTTTGTTTGCAAAAAGTAAAAAGTATAGAAATATCCACCTATTTGAAAACATATATTCATTTATTTATTTATTAATTTTTGCTTATTTATTTTTTTTTTGACTCGTGGCAAACATGGTTAACTGATTCTATATGATCATAAATAATATTATCAACAACAAAAAATCAACATTTGATTGAAACAATCAAACACATAACACATAAACAGTTACAACACTAAATGGTTTTTATTTACAAAGCAAAGAGTTTTAAACTATGTATCTTTCTTGTAACTTTGTTTTTCACTTTCAAATTTTGTCGAAGCAAAAAAAAACAAAAAACCCATATTAACTATTCTAGCTATTAAAAATCAAAAAAATAAAATTCGACTTTTTTTAAAGCTTAAATCGTGTCTGTGTGACAAAGTTTATTACTATAATCAATGAATGAATAATCATTCTATGTTGAGAGGCATAAATTCCGAGAAAAAACAATGAAATCGGAATGCTCTGGTATTTTGCACATTTTACCATTGTGACCTTACTACTAAAACCAACATTCAATGTGCTGAAAGAGTAAGTTTTGGTGAATAAAAGAAATTTTGCTAAAATCTTTTTTGTCCTACGTCTTACTTGTATTAAGTGACTGACCATTACTGTAATAAACAATCACGACGTCCAACATGGTGATGACATAAAATTCTCAGATCAACTATTTGCTTAATAAAACTATTATATAAATTTCTCACCATTGATGTTTTGAATGTCTATAATAATTAGAATATTAAGGGGCATCAGTGCATAATTGAGCCTAGAGTTGAATTTTCGTCGACGTTTTAATATGCAGTGATGCCAATTACTTTACAATTAAGATGCATATGGTATATAAAATTTAAAAAAAGATGTCCCCTACTGTTTAAAAGTAAATTGTATACCATTGCATGTGGTGATAACGAGCAGTGTTCAACATCAAATGTACAAAGGCTAAATACAAAACATGAGCAGAGCAAAGACGGGCCTCTAAAAAAATAGAGGTAGGAACAGGTGCAATGGAGAAATGAACATCCTCTATTGACCGGTCACACCCGCCGTGTTCTATTTGTCGTTATCGGGGAAAACCGAAAAACCGTAGAAAATTAAGTGATTGATTATGGTCTCACAATAGGTATGAAAAACATCAGACAGCAAGCGACCCAGTGTAAGATTTTATTTGCTGACTAGGTCGTTGTATTGAACTTGCGAAAAGATGACTTCAGTCGAGACTGTTGATAGTCCTATTTTATCAACTTTCTTGTCAGTAGCATGCCTCGCCATAGAAACTGCTCATACGTAGAGCATGCAGTCAAATTAACTGAAAGACAAGAAATCCATATGCAGGTGATGAAGGTATAATGCTACATAAGTAAGGATAATTGAGTTCAGAAAAAATGCAGTCATCACGTTTATAATAAAGTCTCGTTGTTATGTTAACATCAAAGTCTTTTCCAGTAAAATTTCAAAATATGAAACAAATGATGCAGACTCTGTGGTACATGTACATGTACATGTATATATCTTTCATTTCAAGTTCACTGGGATATATTGAGTCAACATAAGTATGGAAGTAACACTTGTTAATTGACAATACGTCGTCGATATACCTGAATGTTGAGTTGAAGGTCACAGTGAGTAATTTATTTCACGTGCAAGTTTTTTAATAAAGTCTGCTTCATATAAATAAAAGATAGGTATACTAACAGTGGGATACAATTGGTATCCATGTGTTGGAAAACTTGATTTCCAAAAACTATATAGATGTTGTCTTTCAGAAACTCAAGTATTTTTTTAAGATTCACTTCAGAGTACTTGTGTGCACAATCTGAATGGTTATTAACAAAAGAGTTTTGCAAATGACCGATGACAAGGTAATATAATATGATAATTATATCAGATGAATACTATTTTTTTTCCAGATAAATAAGATTTGAGTAATCAATCATGATCATAAACAATTGATTTCATAAAGTAGCATTATAAAGAATAGATTTATCATAAAATGGGACGATAATAATTTTTTTGTCTTATCCAAAAATGCATTTATGATAATTTGTACTGTTTAAAAAGCATATACTTTAACTATTTTGAATAGTTTTCCCATTAAAAAATCAACACCGGTGTGTACTGAATTTTTAAAAAGGAGTTCCAAAACATGTAAATAATTAATGATTGTGCATTCAAGGGTTGTCACAAAAGTTTGTGGACAATCACGTTTTTGTTATTTTGAATTGGTTTATATATACATGTACTTAATTCATATCGAAAGCCCTACATATGGGATACTAGGTGTTAGCTCGTGAATAATATTCCCATTCATAACTGTTTTATGAAAAATTAAAATTACAAACTGTCATCCATCTCCAAAACCCATAAACGAAATACAATTTCAAAACAGAGCAACACGGACCTCTAGAAAGACAGAGGTATGATACTAAATTACCTATTTTCACCAGGCTAGCTTTGCCGGTCACTGGTAGTGTAATCCCGATTCCTTTAAAGGGTCGACTGGTCTCTAACGAGGTCCCATTTTACCGAATATGAAGCCCGAAATATTGGATACAGGGTGTTAGCCTTGAATGATATTTCGAGTACAACATTATATAATGTATTTCTTACCTTTTTGCAAGGCTAGCTAAGTTGTCAGGTCACTTGAGAAAGTGAGAATTTCTAGTGTAGCATCGTTGTTTCAAATAATAAAGTAAGTTAATATGGATTTAAAGTTTACATTTATTAATATACTTACGATAATTTGAATAGTGAATAGACCACATAATACAAGTCTCTATTCGAATAGTGAATATTGAAAAATGGATAGAACTCCAACTTCTATCAATGCTAAAGGATTCTCCATGTATCAAGTCGAAGCCATTTTCGATTTGAGTGTTTTGTATAAATAAGGTTATATTGTTGGCATCTTCTTGAAACTTAGATAAACTATGAACAAAAACTTTTAAACTTTTTAATGCCTATGAGTGCTTAATCATTTAAATAATTGGTAAATATTTATTCAGTATATAACATTATCAATCCGCTAGAAAGATAGTGTGAAAATGTAGTGACAAACGTGATATATCTCTCAAAATAATTTTATAGACATATTTAACATATTATAATATTTTTAATTGGATACAAAATGTAAATATTATTCAAAAAAATTGACGTATTTAATTATTATATAAAACCACGCTATTTTTAATTTATTGACGTACTGGTGCTAAAAAAAGCTACTACAAACTATTATGGAGATATAGATATCAGTTCGCGGTTCCTTGTCCGTGTTTGTACAGAGAGTTTAAAGGAAGAAGACCAGAGCAGTTCCGGGGAATCTGAAGCAAAAAATACTTTAAAGGGAGCTGAACCAGTTGAAAAAAGTAATTATATATTAATTTTACGATTTTCGTAGTGCCATTTTAAGATAGGCCTTATATATGCACATTTACAATAACTGTTGTGGTTTAATTTTTTACTGGGAAAGATAATGAATTTTTAAAAAAAATTGTCATTAGATAGTTATCAAACATTACGGTTAACGGGATTTCATATCAATGTACATTAAGCCCGTTCTTTATAGTCCCTGTTCATAAGATCTAATTCACAACAAGAGCTGTTTCACTTTGCTAGATATTGAATTACACATCATGTATTGCAGGAGTGGCTTTGGGCTTGGGTCTCCAGCTGTGCATTTTTTGCAGATGCCAGTTTGATAATTTTCTTGCAGAATACTAATGACAGTATATACACAGTCTATGGGGGAAAAACTGTACAGCTCATCTATAAACGAAATGTAAAGCATGCTCGATACACTACAGTATAAATAAATAATTAATAGTTTCATGTCATAGACATGAGTTTTAAGTCTAGATTGGACAAAATCGAGAAAATACTTATAGTATTTATTTTGCATATAACTAAACGTCCAGAATTGTATTTTAATGATGGCAAATATCAATATAAAACAGACTCAAATTTTATTTATTATGCCCGATCGTGTATTGTTATAACGTCCCGAATTAAATAATATAAGCTCTAACTTCTGATTCTTAAAATTCAAAAAAATTAATGTGATTGTTTTTTCTATTTTTTTTCATATTTGTCTATTTAGGAAAAAGAACTACCAACTTCACTTTTTGAAGGGTTTGTAGTTTGATATGAAGTTGGTGATAATTATTTAACTATTTCGCTGTGTCCTTTTTCTGTTGTATAAGTCTTTCAAACCTACACCATTTCTATGGACACTCTTGTCGTATTAATGAAGAAGTGGAAGTTACTTTACAATAAAGACTACAGGTCAAGGAAAATTCTGTACAGTTGGTTTATTAGATGGAATTTTTCAAATTTAATGCAATTTATTACAATCTAGCATTAAAGTGAATTACTATAACTGAACAATGTCTGAAATGAACACGTCAAAACTTCTTAAGGAAAGTCACTCAATCAAATATGGTCACCCAACAGTAAATATTCAGGGTGATGTGACTTTGGAATCTATACATACCCTCCTACTCCAAATGAACACAAAACTTACGAGCATTGAATTATAAAACGATAATCTAGAAAATCGTTTGAACACGATTGAGGGAGAACTTTTGTCTTTAAGAGAAATTCGGGGCTCTATTGACGCAATGGAATCCCGCGCAAAGAAGCTAGATAATGATGTAAAAAGTGTGAAATCCGAATTCAAAAACCTAGAAACCAATGTGAGCTCCTTAGGAGAAGTGTTCGATTCAGTTATGGAAACGGCAGAAGCAAATAGAACCGTAATAAACAACAACAGGAAAAGCTTAGAACAGTACAGACAAGAACAACAACTTTCCGAAAATATAATAGCTGATTAAATGAAAAGAATGGAAGACGCTAATGAAAAGCTACAAAACTCAGTGACGGATCTCAAGGCGCGGTCCATGAGGGATAACCTCGTGTTCTCAGGAATCCCGGAACAAAGAGGGGAAGACACCGAGGCCCTGCTACAGGATTTCCTCCAGAAAAAATACAAGCTCGAGTACGAAATCTCTTTTGAACGTGTTCACAGAATGGGCAGATGGTACGAATCTAATGCACACCCACGAAATATTGTGGCCAAATTTACATATTACAAGGATAGGGAGTTCATCAGAACACATGCGGCACAGAAGCTGAAAGGATCAAATGTCTGGGTGAATGAACAATATCCCCCGTGACCGACAGCCAAACAAAAGACAACGCCAAGGATCAACTCCTTCTTGTAGATAGGGACCCACAGGGGAACGGACTGCGACGAGTGATCTTAAGTTTCTTTCCTTAAATGTATGTGGTGTAAAAAATAAGTTAAATTATCAAGAATTTACAGACTTTATTGCGATTTATGATGTACTAGGTCTCACTGAAACCAAAACCGACGACTGTGATAATATTCAAATACCAGGATATGTAACATTCATGAAAAACAGACGTTAACTTACAAATACCCGCTCTGGTGGAATCATCTTGGCGGTCAGGGATAACATTGTTAAGTATAGAAAAATAATTAACACAGACTGTAAATATGTGTTTTGGTTTAAATTAGACAAAATGTTACTAAACTCCACTGACGACTTATTATGCGGCGTTGTTTACTTACCGCCTGAAGGTAGTAGATATGCATCACCCGACTGTTTTATAGAAATAGAACAAGAGTTAATTAATATTACAAATGAATCTAAATATTTTTGTCTTATGGGTGACTTTAATGCCAGGGTTGGACATTTGAATGATTTCTTTATTTCTGATGATTTTTTAGCGCATCTAAATGGATGTACAGATATTTTTCAACCCGATATTGTTGAACGGGCATTGGTCTTTGAAAGCTATAATATACCGCTTAAGAGAATTGTTCAAGATACCACTGTGAATAATTATGGATATAAGTTAATTGAATTTTGTAAAAATAATGAAATCTACATTGTTAATAGCCGATTTGGCAGTGATAAAAATACAGGCGGGACAACTTGTAAAAACAGTAGTACTGTGGACTACGTTCTAGCAACTACGAATGTATTTAGAATTTTACAGAACTTTGATATTGATTTTTGCAATTTTTATTCAGATGCACACAATCCTATATCGTTTTCTTTTTCATGTTGTAAAAAGGAACCAACCGACAGTTGTTTAAGTGAAAATCACTCAAGTGTGAAATTATGGTGTCCAGGTAAAGCGGACGACTTTTGTAACAATATCGATAGATCAGCTGTAATATCTATTGATAACAAATTACACGAATTGTCAATGCTTGGCGAGAACATTAGCCAATGCCATATTACCAATATTACCAGGGAATTATGTGATGTTTTTTTCTAGAGCAGCTAGAATAACATTTGGTTTAAGATATAGTAAAAACTTTTCGTTGGATAATACAAATACAATGAACAAGAAACCATGGTTCAATGGAGAATGTAGAGCAGCAAGGAAGAACTTTCATTTGGCTAAACGTATTCATAAAAAATGTCAGTCATCTGAAAACAAAGACAACCTTAAAGAAATGAGTAAAAAATACAAGCACACAATAGATAAATGCATCAAAGGTTATAAAACGGATTTAACTAGAAAACTTAAGAACTTGCGCTCTACACTCCAAGGAATATTGGAAAATCTTAAATACATCAAAATCATCGAATAAGTGTGCTGTTGATATTAATAATATGTTTGATTACTTAAGAGGTATTAATGATTGTAAAAATGACGATGAACCCAATATAGAATACAGTGGTTTTTCATCGAATGCTGAAATAGAAATGTCTGATGCTATTCTTAACAGTACCATAGGAGATGAAGAAATATTAGAAGCTGTAAAGAAACTCAAAAATAATAAAGCCGCTGGGTATGATGAGGTGCTTAATGAACACATTTCGGCAACAGTTTCTTTATTTCTACCTTTATATAACAAGTTGTTTAATATTATTTTTGACAATGGTTTTACTCCAGATGAATGGCTTGTAGGTATTGTGAAACCCATATATAAAAACAAAGGCGACCCAACACATCCTGAGAACTATAGGCCGATAACATTATTAAGTTGCTTAGGAAAACTTTTTACTTGTATATTAAGCAATAGATTAGAGATATATGCATCAGAAATTGACGTTATCAGCGAAAGCCAGGCAGGTTTTAGAAAAAATTATTCAACTCTAGACCATATAATAACACTACAGTTTTTATCCCATACTCTTATGTCAATGAAGAAAAAACTTTTTTGTGCTTTTGTTGATTTTCAACAGGCATTCGACACTGTCTGGAGAAATGGTCTTTGGAGCAAGTTAATCAAAAATGGAATAAATGGGAAATGTTTTAATTATATGAGAAACATGTACATGGAAGTTAAGTAAAAAATCAGAATGAATGGCTTATCTTCCGAATTTTTCAGCTGTAATGTTGGAGTACGCCAAGGTGAAAATTTGTCGCCATTTTTATTTTCGTTATATATTATTGACTTAGAAAAGTTCTTGATTGATAAAAACATAATTGGGTGACAGAGTGTTACCAAACCTTTAGAGGATGAACTGTTTATGTATTTTAAACTATGTATTCTTTTTTATGCTGATGACACTGTAATTCTTGCTGAAACGCCTGATGATTTACAAAATGCTCTGAACGAGTTTTATTTATACTGTGAGCAATGGAAGTTAACGGTTAATATAAATAAGACAAAAATATTGGTATTTTCTAAAGGTCCAATGTTAAAAAGGGAATTTTACTTTAGAAATGAAATAATTGAAAATGTGAAAGAGTTAATTAAATACCTTGGAATTGTTTTTTCACGTTCAGGGTCTTTTAGAAAAGCAAAAACACATCTATGTGAACAGGCACAGAAGGCTATGTATGGGGTCATCAGGAAAATAAGGCAATTTATTTCACAGATATTGTCCTGTCGATTGTCAGTTAGACCTTTTGGATAAAGTAGTAACGCCGGTATTATTACACGGATCTGAAGTATGGGGCTTTGAAAACATAGAAATTATAGAACGTATTAATTTGAAATTTTTGAAACATATACTGAATTTAAAAAGCTGTACCCCATCATACATGGTTTATGGAGAAACCGGAAGGTTTCCGTTATCTGTTAATATATATACTAGAATGGTTTCATACTGGGCAAAATTGTTCACCGGGCCAGAAAATAAAATTGTTCATATACTTTACAAATACTTATTGTGTCAACGTAATAATGACTTTTCTAAAAACCCATGGATTGATTGTATACATTCTATTTTTGATAAGTGTGGTTTTTCAAACATTTGGAATAAACAATGTACTGTTAATGTTAATTGGATTACAAATGCTGTCAAGCAAAGGCTTAAAGACCAGTTTGTGCAGAAATGGTCGGCTGATATTGCAAATTCTTCAAAAGGTCATATATATAAAATTTTCATATATATAAAATTTTCATATATATAAAAAATTTTCGTACGTCGAATCACCGACTTCCTGTAGAAACTGGTAGATGGTTAGGCCTTCCTCTAAATGAAAGATGTTGCACATTATGTAATAACAATCAAATAGCTGATGAAATGCACTTTATATTAGAATGTAATGCTCTTTCATGTATTAGACAAAAATACTTGGAACCTAGATTTTGTAAAAGACCAACCACTTATAAATTTTGTGAATTATTGTCTACTTTAAAACTTAAAAAACTTTGTTTATTTATAAATGAAATTGTTGAATCAGTCTGTCCTCCTTGAACATGTGTACTTTTTTCTCATATTTTTTTTTCTAATTTGTACTGTACATGTACCTCTGACTCTATACCTACACTTGTAATTATATATATATATATATATATATATATATATATATATATATATATATATATATATATATATATATATATATATATATATATATATATATATATATGTACCTCATGTACCGTCATGTTGACGGTTTGAGTAAAATAAATTGAATTGAATTGAATTGAATTGAGATAGTATCATTGTTGTTTGACCCAATTGATTAATTGTTGGTATTTATGATTAAAGTAGAATGCAATACTCATGCATTTGATCAGCAATGCTAGTAATAAGTATTTAGTAGTTTTGATAGCTTTGATAGGTGTTATATACTCGGTATATATTATATGGGATTAATACTGTTTGTGATTGTATACAAAGTATCTCTACTTCTATTCTCCTTTTGCTTTTACATCCAAATAAATTTGTTAAACTATAGCAATTAAATATTTTGGCTTTTTTTAAAGTGTTGGTATTTTACTTTAATATATCATTTTATGAAAAAAGTTATAATTTTTTTGCATTAAGGTAAGGTTTGCGGCTTGCATTTTTTAGAGGCTGTACCAAAGTTACATACCATTTTGTTCACTATAGTTTTTTTTCTCATGAAATTCAAATGAATTTTGCCCGTCCCGTTTTATAACTACAAAAGGTCAAAGTTCATGATTTCCAATTTTCATTTTGATGAAATGTAAACAATTTCGTGAAAATATGTACATTTTATATGTGACTATTATGGGGGTTATTTATGCTTAAAATTTTCGAAAATAATATCACTATTAAAATCATGATTCACTTTTATTAATTTCTGTTGAACTATCTAAAAATAGAATAAAATGCAACAAAAGTCTTAATTTTGGACTACTATTATGTAAACGAAAACATCTTATTTGAAACCTTTCTAAGTCCACCGATTTCAGGAAAAACGTATCTTAGAATATGTGTAATCTGATGTTTCTATAACACTATTCAAAACCATATGATGCGGATTTCGTTTTCGTGGAAATTGATCAAATGTTTGTGTCCTCTTATTTTTTCATTGAAACTAAAAAACCCCGCGAAATAAAAAAAAAACATGAAATCAATTATGACGTCATATAAATTTTGACGTCATAACTGAAATAAAGGGTATTTGGTGTTACGTCACAATGAAAATGTGTGAGTTATCTCCCTGTAACCGCAAACCTTACCTTAAGATATCTAGTCATTTCGAAACTGCTTAAATGAAAATTGATTTTTAAAAACTGTTATCTTATGTTCACAAGTTGTGTAAATTTTGGTGCTAATCTATTCTATTGATTTTAAACCAGCTACTTTGAATCTACATAAATTAAAGATTTTTTTTCTTCATTTTATTAAATATTGGGATTGACTGCTATGATATATTATACAATTGTGATATAGGAATTTAAAATGAATTTTCTTTCTGATTTGTAATGCACTTTAATTGTACTTTTAACACTGTGCCGGATAATTATGCCAGTGCCAAGGTGGCATTTTTGCACCCGCTTAAGATGCAGTTTCGGAAAATTCCATATATACCAAATGATAAACCATAGTCTAGAGAGTATATAACCACTTTTGTTTTTAGTGTGTTTTACCTGACAGGTGAGATATTTACCTTTAAAAATTAATATCCCATGGGAAAATAATAATTCCCATAGGAGAAATGATTCTCCTACAGGAAATATTGACAATCCTATAGGATTTTCTACCAATCCTATAGGAATAATATTTCCTCTAGGAGAATAGTATTTTCTGCAGGAATTTGATTCAGACAGGTACTTTTTCTATAGGATATTCAGATTTCCTATTGCATTTTATCAAATCCCATCGGAATTAAAATTCCTATAGGAAATTCTTGTATTCCGATAGGAAATTTGAAATTTCCTATAGGAGCATTGTTTTTCCTGTGGGAAAAATTATTTTCCTGTAGGAATTTATTTTTAAAAGGTAAATATCTCACCTGACAGGTGAGATACAATGATAACAAAGGTGGTTGTTAACATTTTAAGCAATGGTCTATTATATGGCATATTTGAATTTTTTGATTTATGCAGCTTAGACGGGTGCAAAAAATGCCACCTTGGCACTGGCATAATTATCCGGTGTAATGAAGTATAATGACCCCCGTAGAATAATGACCGGGGGTCATTTTTCTACGTAGAATAATGACCCCCCTAGCTGAAGAATAATTGGATTTTTCTGAAGAAAAAAGACCCAGGGGTTATTTTTCTTCATGTTAAACATGAAGAAAAATGACCCCCATATAAAAATGACCCCCCCCCCCGTAAACATGAATAGAAATTGGTTACCCCGTATCCAAGATATGACTTTGAAATTACTTTATTTTTCACTCTGTTCAATTGATTTTGAAGTTATAAACACCGATCTTGTAAATAAATCGCTGTATATAGTTTTCCCTATCCGTAGCAAGCACACGCAAAACACTCTTACATTGCCACAAATTGATTGTTAACAGTTACGTTACTTCTCTCGTCGACAAACGGCGGGAAATGACGCATATAAAGAGAAATTCATACACAATGAGGATATTGTGTGATAATTAACGAACAATAATCATGAAAGAATAATTGTTGTAATAATATAAGCAATATTCATTGGTGAATGAATTGTCAATCGAAGAATGATACATGTATATATCTTTATGGATAAAGACTAAGGGGCAGGTAACGTAGAAATATGAATACTTCTTATTTACATTCTTGGGGAAAGTGATTTTTAAAAAAACATTCTGCGTTAGTTTTGTTTTCTTCTACGTAATACAAATGTACATGAACATCAATATTCTAAACATTTGTTGTAATGTTGTTTTTGTGATCATGGATAGACTTTATTCTTTCAGAGCAAATTTGTGAAGAGTACCTGACTATAGTAAATCTTAATAGATTATAAACACTGATCGATTATAAAAAGAAAAGATTGTTTCTAAAAGCGTTGATACATGTAAGAGGTTAGGACCCATGTTAGGGGTTTATATCCCGCTTGATTTTGATCACACGATCTTTATTGTATCCAACGTTACCAATGCTCATTCAAACTATTGATGCATTAATCATCTTGATATTAACTAAACTTTCTAAAGTATGCCGAGGATAAAGTAAAATATATTTTCTGTACGAGTACTCTCAGTACTTTGACAATTTTCCTTATTGGCCGTTAACCTCTACTGGCGTAATGGCTCTAACTTCAGCTTGGTTATAATGCCTAACAGTGGAGTAAACTTGTCATAATTTTGATTAAATCATTTTAAAGAGACAATGTCAGTAAGCATTGAGCTTCGCATGGAAAGTGAAAATTTTAAAAATCATTTAAAACCATACTAAGTCATCAACGGAGAAGCAAATAACAAATTTTTAACAAATTTTGAGTGATATTTTTTTTGCTTGGTTTCCATGACAACAAAACAAATGCTTTTGTTCCATATTGTCTATTAGTGAACAAAATCCTTGAAAAATAGGGATCTAAATATACAAAATGGGCCACTTTAGAGTTTAAAATATACCTTTTCAATAGTTTACCTTAAAAGACAGTCAGTTGTATAATATAATTTGGATGGAATTATTATTCAATGAAATGACATCATAGTTGCTATGACGACCAGAAGAAGATATGTTTTACTAGATACAGTATTGTCAGAAAACAAATACATTTAAAACCCTTTTTTTGAAGAAAAGCAACGACCTCTGCAAAAAACAATTATATCAGCATAATGACAGTTGCCAATATTATGTACGTAAGCAATAAATTTGGGTAGTTGGTTTTCCTAATTTTTTTGGCAGAATGATGAATATTTGCAATTTTCCACCATTTTTATTTCAGTTGGCCCTCTACATAGCCTATAAAAATTATGTATAAGTAAAAGTAAATATAAACTAAACATTCAATATGACTTGATTGTTAAGTTTTACTTTTTAATGCTTTTTCTTTGTGCTTTAGGTCCATAGCAACGCAATTTTGTCCATAGCAACACCTTTTTGACACATCAAATTATTAATTTATTTACGTTTATTTAACTGCATGTATGTAGATTATTTTTATATATTTTTTTTAATATTATGAGAAGAACATTTTATTATCATATTTTTCTTTTTATTCAATTAAATAATTTCCATAGCAACATAATTTTAACCATAGCAACACATTTTTTGACACAGAAATCAGACCTAGAATATGTTTTTAATGACTGAACGTATCTATATTTGTTATTTTAAAAACATCATTATTTAATTCTTTCAAATCACTTCCATTCTCTTTAGTTTTTCTATATCATGTTCATAGCAACATTATGTTCTCCCTAGCAACACATTTTTGCCATACAAATCAGACTCGAGATGGGTTTTATAAGCCTTCACACACTTAATGTGTTACAATAATGAAATGTTTAAATTTTAAAACTCATAAAAACTTTACCAAAATAATAAAAAACACATTATGAAAAGGATTTGTATGGCAACACTTATCTGTGTGTGTATATACATGTATGTATATATATATATATAGAGAGAGAGAGAGAGAGAGAGAGAGAGAGAGAGAGAGAGAGAGAGAGAGAGAGAGAGAGAGAGAGAGAGAGAGAGAGAAGGACACACTTTGACAGAGATACAAACTTTATAATTTTGATAAATTTAATCAGTGTTTTTAACAGAAAATTACCATTATACATAGCAGTAATTTTTCTATTGTTTGAATTTGTTTTCTTGTTAAGCAAAATTAACAGCAGAGTATACTCTACCTTATTAATTTAATAGAAATGCAATTTTAACCATACAAATTTGTTTAAGGTTAAGTTTTGACTTGGTTACATAAAAAGTTATTTAAATATTTCTTGCTTCTAACAGAAGGACATCATACATGTATATAAAAATTGTTCATTGCCTAAATTTGTTTTTCCTAATTTTTTCTAACAAAATTATCACCCCGATTTATGACATCTACAATGACTAACCTCAACAGTTCAAAGTGAATAGTTTCAGTTGAAAATATACATGATGCGTTCACATAGCACACAAACAATACTACATTTTACAAGCGGCCCATGGTTCTTATCGGTCACCTGAGTACCTGCAGTGTGGCTCTTTCAATGTATATTCATGTGCATTATAATTATAGGGCTATTATGAAATCATTTTTATTATTCCGGGATAGTTTAATCCAATAAACTTTCGAAATTCTAAAAAAAAATTATTAAAACGTCGTAGCATAACATACAGTGACATAATTGAACAAATCTTAAGAACAAAAAAATAATTGGGCAAAAATTACACCACCCTACCCTATACATAATCATTAGAGCCCTGTCCTTACAAGAAAACTCCTGATCCAGGGGCCATGAAATTCATAATTTTGAAAGAGGCATTCTTCCTTATCATAACTATATACTTATTTCATCGGATTAATACACAAGAGCATAGGAGACGATTTTCAAAGAACTACAGCATTTAGAGCCCCACCCTAACACCAGAACACCTCACCCAGGGCCATGAACTTCCCAATTTTGGAAGAGGCACTCTTCCTCATCATAAATATATACCTGGTATGTACTTTAGTACATATATTAACTTCGGTTTAAATTGGTTCAGTGGTTTCAAAAAAGAAGCTAAAAATGTTCAAAAGTTTACAACCAATGTACAACGAATGATGACGGACAAATACAGATAGCAATAGGTCACCTGAGTGACTCGGGTGGCCTAAAAATAGTGAATCAGAAGTTCTAATAAAATGCTAAAGTGGCCAAGCTTCTAAAATTGTCCAAATCATTTTCAGATTCTAGGTCCTTTTCTCCAACCATCTGATCACAACAGGAATCCTCCTCCTTTTTAAGTGCAATCTACAGAAATAGCTGGTAACTTGATTTCCTGAAAGGAACTCATCAATTCTGAAAATGCGCTTTCCTTCTGCATTTCTCACTCTTCTCATCTCTGAGGCTACATCTTCTGGGTCAAGTTTATGACCACTGCTTTCTACAACCTCAAACTTTCAAGAAAGATTTTTGAGA
Organism: Magallana angulata; assembly: GCF_025612915.1. Classification (NCBI taxonomy): domain Eukaryota; kingdom Metazoa; phylum Mollusca; class Bivalvia; order Ostreida; family Ostreidae; genus Magallana; species Magallana angulata. The sequence goes on from NC_069115.1 coordinate 4,796,211, forward strand.
TTCAGTGAATCACTTAAACTCGCATTTTGACTTCAAAGCCCATCCTTTGTGAAGAACTTCAGCAGAACCAACTGGATATGTGTCTACTTCATTTTCCCCTTGTGTATTCTCCTTATCTGATTCCATCCTTTTTACAAGATGTTTTCTACAATTGGAACACACTCCTGTAAAAGTTGGAAAACTATTACAGTAAATGATGGAGATATCATCTAACAAATTCAAACAAGAGGCCCAGAAGCCACATCACTAATCTGAGCAACAATAGCTCGATCATTAAATTAACTTCATGGTATCAGAACAAAATATCTAAAATAACAATTAAGAGTATACCTTGTTTTAAAAAATCTTTAAAATTTACTGCACATATTCTTATGTTAAACATCAAATCCCTTTTTAAAAGACTTTTCAAAAGATTTATTCCTTGGTTAAAACTGACCCAGTGGTTTTGGAGAGAAGTCAGAAATGCAAATGTAATCAGAAATGCTCACTTGAGCTTTCAGCTCTGTAAGAATTGTTTATTCTTATTTATATGTTTATACGCTAAATAATTGGCGCGTTACATTTTTGGCACAACGTTGCACGTGTTGTAATGACTATGACGTCGTTGACGTTATTACTTGTTTATTTGTATATGATTGAAACGTAACTGCTGTTTACTGGTGTCTACAGAGATCAAATTTTGGTAAGAAATTATAATTATTTACTGATGTATATTGTTTGGTTAGATTATTAATCTATAGTACGTAAGCAAGTTTATTGAACTACAATTACATCTGTGAACCTTTAATTTTATATTAATACTTATAAAGCGGTATTGTTTGTTATATTTGTTGCGTACATATAAATGCGTGTGTGAGTGATTTGTTAAATTGTATTTGTATTTGATTCTTTCAGAGAATCGTCATGATACATGATATGAATAAAACCAAGTGAAACGACGCATACTCTTGAATTCGATCACAGACAGCAGATTTATTATAAGCTCAGATGAGATAATAAAAAGCAAATCAATTATTTGATTACCTACGTTTAATTTTGTGTAACTGTTTGAAGAGCCAACATGGCTGAAAGCGCTCGCAGTAAAGAATTTATTTAATTTGGACTGTAACATCAGTCATTACAAAAACTCAGTGGTCCGAAGACTGCGGCCAGAAATTTTTTTATTCCTGCCAGTGAAATTAAAAAATTGACGAGTATGATGGACTTGTAAATATTATAAAAGCCAAATGTCTAAAACAATTTGTAATCAATTTTGAATGTTACACATATGGATATATGGGGGCAAGTAATTTTTTTTGCAGGCCAATATATTTTGACAGACTACTGGTCCTAGGCTTTATTTATCAACAGAGAGAGAGAGAGAGAGAGAGAGAGAGAGAGAGAGAGAGAGAGAGAGAGAGAAATAAAGATTCTGTGTTTTTAATCTCAATGCCATAATAACCAAAATAATTGACATACCTGAACCAATTCTAATAAAACAATCATAATACTTCTTCAGGAAGAATGACTGCTCTTTTGTTATCCTAATGGTTCCTTTTGAATTGCTCTTGCTTTGATGATTACATGTCCATCCAAGGGAACACATCCTATTTGACCTCCATCCAACACCAAGAACATATCTAAAAAAAGATGTTAAAACTCATTTGTAAATGTGTGTATCATTACTTAACTAATTTTTTTTTCACAAATGCCGACTGCATGGTCAAGTTATGATGCAATCAAAAGTTTTTACACATACTTTTGATATAATCAATCTGGCAGGCATATTTCTTTAAATTCTACATTCCCAGTTATGTCTACTAATGCTTAATTTTTGTTCCACTAACAGTTTTACAATTGTCACTCAATATAAAAAAAATATGGTCAAAATCTTAAAATTTACTTTGCAATTTCTTATTTCACATTTTTTGACTTAGTATGAATCTGTAAGCTTAATGCTGGTAGATTAAGTTTCTTGTGTATGCCAAACTTGTTGATGATCTGAAAGAATCTACCTCTATCTGCATTGTAATAATTGACTGATTCACAGTAATGCATAGATATATCTTGCAACATCAATATTAAAGAAGAGAAAGATAAGTGAGGAAAGACAGAGAGATGGTTACATAAGGAAATGCCCTTAGTTAAATTCACAAGTACAAGTACACTTCAGTCCATTTATACCTGTACTTATTTTTCCTGATTCAAAGCATTAAGAACAAAACAAAGCAAACAACATATGAATTTGTCATTTGCAAGCTAGTGTCTGTCATTGTCAAACTGAAGGCACAGTTACTACAATTAAATTAGATGCTTTGAGATAGAGAGAAAATGATAGAGAGAAAATTCTAATTCACTATTAAGCAAAGGAAATTTATATGGGTCATGTTTAGGCGGAAGCGCCTATTGCAATTGCTTTCATGACCTTCTACGTCATAGGTCAAATTCCTGCCCTTTTTCATGGTAAACTATCGGATGTTATTTAAACTAAGGGCACACAACTCTATACCCCCCCCCCCCCCTGTTCCACCCCCGTTTAAACATCGTTTCTGATAATAGAACTGAGGAATGTCTCTAAATTTTTACTTCATCGTTTTTAATTATCCATTGAAAATGCCTATAGCAAAGATTTACGTTTTTGATAGTACAGGAACGAACGATAACCCTTGCGATGGCATGCGACATAAACAAGGGATAAACACGGAGTCTGATGCCTGTAGATGAAATTCCGAGGGAAAAAATAGTTCAATTTGAAATTGCGTGTTTATAAGTACAGAAGGAAAAATTGATAGGGAAACAGGTAATGAATGCTTTTAAAAAAAAAAAAAAAAACAAGGGTGTGTATAAATCTATTTAAAAAGATTATTAGAATGATACAATGCTTATAAATTATTTGTAAACATACCAACGTTTCGCGTAGTAATCTCAGACAATACTGCATAACGTTATGCAGTGTAAAAAATTTTGTCAACAAACCCACGTTGAGAACAACCGGTGACTGTCCATCTTCGACATACGTAAGGTAAGTTAGGTAATTAATGTGTTATTTCTCATTGTATAAACGTTTGCCTCATCATTTTAGATTTTCATGTTACAATAATCTTGATCGAGGAGCTGGTACATTCTTAATCCGAAATTCCTCTGACTCTAATCCCCGCTTGTATATTGTGACGTGCGGAGGAGACATCAGTCACAATATAAAAGCGGGGGTTAGAATCAGAGAAATCTCAGATAAGTACATAAATTTTATGAAAGAATTTTTATTGTTTGTGTTAGGCATTCATCGATAATTCTGAAATGTCGGTCTTTTGTACAAGACGAGGCCTACAGGATATCTTTAAAGATTAAAATTTAGCACAATGGAATCGCATATAAAGGAAGATAACATTTCCTTTTTTTAAACCTGTAATATTTTGTGACATCTTTGCAGTTCTATATTTTCATATGGAGATTTTATAATATGTTACGAACTACGCTGTATGATATATATATAGGGTTCATTCATTTTGCTAATAAAACATTACCATATTCAGCTTGGTTTAAAAATGACTCAATGAATTTTCTCTAAAAATATCTCAAATATAGCTTTGAAGTATCATACAAGATACAATTCATTGGTTGATATAATGAATATTCCAGATAGGCTATAATATTGCAAAGAATTGAACATTTAAAAAAATTAATATGATTTATCCTTTTACCTACTATATTTACTTGTATCTCAGAATTACCTTATCATTACTCTATAATGAAAGTGACTAAAATTTCCTATGGAAATTTCTCTACATCATAATTTATATGATAATTTTGATGACTGCATCTTTTGTTTTTAAATTTTAAAATTTCCAATTCATGAGAACTTGGACTATATACCAGTATATCTTTGATCTACCATGTTCATGATTAATTGCAATTCCAAAAAGACTCAATTATATACCTGACAATGATTATAGATAATAACCTAACATATATCTATTTGTTCTATATGTATATGTTCTTTCAGATGAATGTCAAGAAACTGATTAACATTAACTGACAAGAGGAGACAATGAGAGCCCAACATCATTCTTAATCTCTGGTGAATGGGAGAGTTGCTAAATTTGGGTGCACAGCTAAATTCAAGCAAAACAAAGAAAAAGACGGATGCTATAAAAATGCGGTGTTGGCTTCCCAGTTCAGCACTTTTAAAGAGGGACAAACATTGCACGTTTGCAACTTCTAAATGGAAGCAGGGCATCTGAAATATGCTGGAATCCTCATCTTAATGGCCTTAACGCCATTTTCAAGGTTAGTAAATACAACTAAATTTAAATACGATATTCCCCGTGGTTTTCTTGTTTAAGTATGAACTAATTATACCCATGCTTGGAAGGAGAAGGGGTATATTGTTTTACCCTTGTGTGTCTGTTTGTCTGTATCTCACATTTTGTCAAAGATATCTCAGCAACAATCGCAGATGTTTGAAATTTTAACTCAGTCTTTGTTAAGGCATGCCATTCGGTAGGATTGATTTTTCAAAATATTTGATGTCAACCTCCCATTACATGTAATGTTAACTATGCTTTTTTGTATACACATCAGAGCAGGGGTATCACTAGTGAGCATTGACTCACAGATATCTTGTTGTCATATCTTTAATAATATAGTAAATATTCTTGTACTAAATGCAATTAAAAACTGAAGAATTTTGGAGAAAAAAAATAAACTTTCATTTACAGTTCAATTACTAATTTATTTTCCACTACTTGTATGTAATATACCAAAATAACCTTACAATTATTGATAATTCATATTGTGTGATCTTCTTATATATCTCATCCTTTTTTTGCAAAATACATGTATACTTTTGAAAATAAATTATTTAAGGTAAAACACATATAAATTCAAAATATTTTATAGATTAATTTTTTTTTTAAATCCATGTTTTCTTTATTGGAGGTCAAGCATATTGTAATGAAATATTGCTTGATAACATATCCATTATTCATTTTTCATCAACACATTTTAGAATATCCTGCTGAAAAAGAGTTTTCATTAGTATAATGGATGCAAGACAACACTAGTGAATTGAAATTGTTGTTACCACAAATGGCACACTCCAGGATTACATGCTTTCCAAAAACACCATAACACCATGCAGCCATGAAGGGATTCTTTGAAAGTCTATGTTCTGTAATGGTGGAAGTTCTCTTGAAGATTCCATTAGTATTAAAATAAAAACTTAAAAGTTAAAAGTTCAAATGTCTTCAATACTAGAGACCTGTGATTTGACAATTCAACATGGAGCAATTGTAAAGGACACATAAGTTGTACATTATTGAATATCAATATATAGTTATCCATAAATTACTGGGCTTTTACATTGTATTGTAATTCTCAACATTTGCATATATGTTTGATCTTTGTAAAATATGTTTGGTATACAGTACAGTAAGTAAATACATTCTTTCTAAGTCTTAAACATTTGTCAACAAAATATATGAACTGCAATCTGTGGATCAAATAGAGGTCTGCAATTCTCCACAAATAAAATGACTTTGAAATCACCCTGTTACTGTTAAACTTGAGAATATATTAAGAAAACATCAACATCTCTTTATTGAATACCTTTTTTACAACACATTGTCCAGATATTTTGTGTATTATTCTATGAAGCTGATTTCTCAATGGCTATTGCTTCTCAGGTAAGCAAAGTGACACACATGCTACTTGATTCTGTAAAATACTGTAATCAAGTGATGTACGAATGTAACTTCTGCATTTTTGTGAAACATTATTGTTAAGAATAAAATACTACAGTTTCAGAAGTTCAGTTTACTAAATTCTAATACTATAATAGTCTTTCATCATTTTGATGTCAAAGTGAACATTTTTAATAAATCGGCATAAGAAATGAAAATGTATTCCTGTAATTTCAGCTTGAATATAAGTATCAACTGTTATACAAATGTACTTCACCAAATAAATGTTTTGATGTTTAAATTGCTTTTCTCATCGAATCTTTATTTAAGGCATGATCCAGACTAATCTGGTGAAGTAACAGAGTATTTCCACATTTACTACATGTATATACCTTAATTGACATATTAGAATAGTGTTTTATGTTATCAAACTAATTCTTAAAAAGAAAATAGTTGGGGGTTTTTTTTGGTTTTTTTTGTTTTTGTTTTTTGTTTTTGTTTTTTTATATATATATATATTTTATTCAATAAATTACATTACAAGCGAGGCAACATCTCCGCAGAGACCCTCAGGTATATCGTCACCTGGGGTGCCAGGGGCCCCCTGGATCCGATAAGTTATAATTAATATCAATATTATATGTGTATATATTCAGTTTGAGTTATGTCATTAATACAAGCATATAAAGAAAAATATTAATAATACACAGAAATAGTAGTTTTTCTAAATCATCTCGCAGGATGACACATTTAAGTATTTATAATAGTAACAATAGAACAGAAAGAAAAATATAAAATGTATGTTTGACATTTTAAGTATATTTGAAATACATATTATAGAAAATATGAAAATATACGTATATAACGAAAAGACTATCTCATTTAAACAAATATAATATGATGGATGATTTTCGTCCTTGAATTAAAAAAAAAAGACGTTCATATAATGAAATACATGTACATATGGTTGCTGCCACAGGGGATATCATCATACATCTTACAGAGTCCTCGTTTTCCCCTATAGCAGCTCCACTGGAGAGACAGAAACCCTCCAGTAGCGTGGTATAATTAATTAATTTATAATTGGAAAGTAAATACATGCATAAGGAAAAAAAGAAAAAGAAGATACATGAAGACTAGACATCCAGAAGATGTATACATGTACTCATATTAAACATAAGCCCATATCAGTTTTGTGATACATTGTTAATCATAGTTCAAAAATAACATTACAGCTTCTCAAATAAAAGCCTAAGCATATCTATGTTAAAATTACTATATTTTGATTTTTTCAGGGCTAAGTAAAATATTTTTGTGGACGTTTTCACGTGCGAAATTATGTCTTCTGGTTTTTCAATATCATCATTTATTCTACACCACATCTTGTATTTATAAATTCTAAGTGCTACAAACGATATAACATTATTATAAACGATAACTTTGTTATTGATTTCTTTATATAGTCCAACAAGAAAATAGTTATAATAACACTATGACATTGACAACTTGCAATCATGCTTCCGCCTATCAGTACTTTCAGTACTTTGATTTCTGTTAATTTTACAAGGAACTCTTTCAAAACTAATCACATGTTCTTATTGATAAAGGTGTTTAATTTAAATTCTGCAAGTCTTTGAATTTAATTGTCTGATATTCATAACCATATTATAAAACATGATACATACGTAAGACATGTCACATACCTGTGTTTTGGACAGATGGTAAGTATTTCATCATCTTCACTGAAGAAACCTCCCCTTATTTTCAATAACTCTGATTCTGATTTTATACTCCTACAAATTGAAAACTGTCGGAGGTGTGCATCTATAAAGATTACAACATGTCATAGGAATAATATGTCTTGGCCAGGTCTTTTTGTATATCCACAGGTATCATTCGGTGTGAAAAAGCTAAGCTACAGACAAACTGATTTCCATCTAAAAGAGACCAATATATCTTATTAATATAAAAGCTTGTTAATGAACTGATATTGAGCATTCATGTATTTCCAAAACAAACATACATGTACTACATCTGAGAATCTAACTAATATGATAGTGTAATCTTATCATCATGGAGGCTTCATTTGGAATTAAAAATTGAAAATTAAAATTGCCCATTAAAAGAGAATGTATAATAAACATTCTGTCTTTTTATATGTTTAGTGGGGGGGGGGGGGGGGGGGGAAGAGAGAGAAAGAGAGAGATATGGGTGGGGGTTATGTTTTTTTCATATAAATTTGCATTAATTTATGAATGTTCTACATTATTACTGGTAACTTATTTGAAATCCATCCAACATACTGACAAAAATACACATATTTTCAAAAGATGCTGTCATTTCTCTGCAACTTCAAGCGGATGACAATTAAAACAATTAAGACAAAGTTCATGAGTCATTTCAATTCTTTCTAAAAATCTATGTAAAATTGGTAAAGAGTGTATTTTTATTTTAGAAATTAAAAATTTAATTGAAATTATTCTAAACTCATCACATATGTTGACGGAACAACACTTACATTTACAAGTTGAATCAGATGTCATTCCTCTGCAATTTTAAACAAACACCAAGCAACCACAACTCCCTGTAAAATCAATCAAAAAGTCAATTTTTTTATCCGTTTATGAAGCAATATTCATGTTTTACATTAAATATTTTTGGCATAGATCAGACATATTTATAAAATATCACCTACCATTACAAGTTGCTGTAAGTCCTCTGCAAATTCAAGCAGACTACAACCAACTGAGCAGACAACATGTTTGGTTTCCACTTCCTGTTAGTTTAATTGAATCTCCGCCGCAGAAGAGTTCCATAAAGGGGGGTAATATTACATATTCAAAATCAAAGTTTGGTTACTTTGCTTTTAATGTTATTTCTTTAATACACATTGACTACCGTTTTTCACTGATAAATCTTATAAACCAATGTAAGAATTTTTTATCTAATATAGAATCAAAACAGATTCAGGTTACTTTTTAGAGAAATTAATTTTTTAAAATACTTTAAATTTTACAATGAAAAATGTTAAAAAAGCAATTTGGGAAATAATACTTTGACATTCTGATTTCCAAATAAATGCAAAATTTAGTGTTATCAATTTTTTTTTAAATTTAACAAAATTTTATGTTGATCTGCATTGTTATTTTTACAAATTTGATGATTTGTTGGTATATTAGTGTTTTTGTCTATTTTTGGTTGTTGCCATGGAAACAATGACCATGTGGCCAAAAATACCACATTTCTAAAATACCGCTTACCTATATTAAAATACATAACAATATCAAGGAAAAATAATTTTTTTCACTTTCCACTTATAATATGGACAAAGCTCAATGATAACTGACATTGTCTCTTAATTCTGGGTGATGCACTTGTATACCCAGCAGTTTGTATTGCGGAAATCCTCAATGCAAGTATAATTCATGAACAATATGAAGAATATAGAAGATACGACGGCGAAGCGCGAAGATGCGAAGACGAAAGTGTTAAGTTGCGAAGGCGAAGAAGTGATACTACTACCGCTTCTTCGCCTTTGCAACTTAGCACTCTCCCCTTCGAATCTTCGCGCTTTCGTCTTTTTAGCTCACCGAGACGAAGTCAATGGGAGCATATGCTATACCCCCGGCGTCGGCGTCCGGAGCTGGTTAAAGTTTTAGTTGCAGCTCCTCTATCTAAGCTATTACTTGTCTTCTCTTCAACAAAGTTACATGGAGGATGCATCTGGACCTACTGAATCTGGTCCCTAACTTTCAGATGCTGGAGGAGGTTAAGGTTTTTGGAGCAATTTAAAGTTTTTGTTGCAGGTGCCTAAAATAGCAATATCTAAGTTAATGCTGGTCCGTACTTCACCAAACTTGCATGGATGATGTGTCTTATGATACTGATACACCAGACAGGCTTGAGTGCTGAATCTGAACTATAGGTTTTGGATGCAGGAGGAGGTAAAGATTTTTGGAGCTGGTTAAAGTTTCTGTTGCATGTGCCCTCTAATCATAATATCTTAGTTACTACTGGTCCTAACTTCATTAAACTTGTATGGATGATGCGTCTTATTATAGTGATGCACCTGACAGTCTTAAATGCTTAATCTGAGCCACAGGTTTCGGATGCCTGAGGAGGTTAAGATTTTAAGAGCTGGTTAAAGATTTTGAAACAGGTGCCCTCTGATGACGATATCTTAGTTATTACTGGTCCTAACTTCACCAGTCTTGCATTGATATAGTCTTAAGATATTGATGCACCTGACAGGCTTGAATGCTGAATCAGAGCCATAGGTTTATGATTCTTGATGAGGTTTAGTTTTTTGGATCAGGTCACATGTTTTATAGCTATATAGATAGCTTGCATAGTTGATTTAACTGTATTATAAATGAAACGCAGAGGTTGCTTCAGATGCAGAGCCTGATCTCCATTATCAAGGATTCTACCTCACTCAAACCTGCTTGATAGATAGATGTAGTTGTTGTTAAATGATGTAACATGATCCCTATGATATTGTAATATTATAAAATATCGTATCATACGATATTATATAATATGATATTGGTTTATATGATTTATTATCATATCACATGAAATTGTATTTTATGAGATTTTAATATATATTATTGTATCATATGATACAATGTGTATAGTATGATTGTATTATATTATATTTTACTTTATCACATGATATTGTTTCATTTGATATGATACAATGTTTATCAAATTACATTGTATTATATAATACAATGTCATATTATGTATCAAATATGATACAGTATCATACAATACAATATCATGCTATAATGTTTACATTCACTTTCTTTCCCTCTATTAAATTGCATTGGTTAATTTTAGTGATATTTACACACAACACAGAAGACTTACTCACCAAATCTGGTGCGTATAAATACATTGAGTATTTCTTCAATCGAAGAACAAGAACTGACTCTTCTCGCGACTTCAAACAGGATAACAACCTGATATTATACTTACGCTGAAAAATATTTCATTGATGTAAATCTATTTTGACAGTTAAATGAATTCAATTGATTGATTTCTTAGTATACCAAGAGTAAATTCATTAGATTACAGAAAGAAAAAATAAATTGTGTTATTAGAATTTAAAACGCTTCGTACTATTTTTGTCAGCATATTGTGGCTGTTCCAGTGGCCATTCTGGTAATTTCGCATTACTTGTTGAATAAGACAGACTGAGCCTTTTAAAAAAAAAATCATATTTGCGGGAAGGAAATACAGTGGCTCTTCCATTAATTTGAACTTACCCATAGGATAAAACAGAAATTTTGACGTAAAAATTACATTTGCAGATACGGAAAGAAGTTTTAAAAAATGTAAATATAGACATTAAATCATTATTTTTGGAAAGATATAGTCTCATAACTGCAGTGGTGTGTGCATACAAATGTTCATAACGCGCTAGCGCGCTTTATTCAATTTGTATGCACACACCGCTGCAGTTATGAGACTATATCTTTCCAAAAATAATGATTTAATGCTTAATATACAATATAATATCATATGTTTCAATGTTATGATGTATTATTGCAGTTTGATATTGTTTCATATAATACTATATTGTATTATGTTTTATGATATTGTATTGTATCAAATGCAGTAATGTATAACACAATACAATGTCATATCATACGTTACAATATCATATCTCACAATTTTTTACGGTATTTTATAGTATTATATGAAATATATTGTAATTATGATAGGATGCAATTTTAATTTTATAATATTGTATTGATTAACATATGAACATATGGTTAACATACAATTTTTTAACAGACGATATACGATATTGTTTCAAAACAGAATCCATGAATATCCAAGATAATAAAGGATGGTTTTCATATAAATTACCTTATGACACCACCTTTATCATATTATATAAAAGGTGATGCCTCATAAAGGTGATGCCTCGTCTCGGTGAGCTTTGTAATCTGTGATTACCTAGTATGTTTTATAATTGCGGAGCTCTCCGTCGTTCAAAGGGTTCCGAGGCATGTTTTGGAAATTTTATTTTTATAAAATTAATAAAATAAAACTGTCCAGGGGGATGGGGTCCGGACTTTTGTCCGGGGGGCGGACCCCCTATCCCCCTCTAGATCCATGCATGAGCAAGAAGTATCGCTCCTTCGCCTTCGCACCTTCGCACTTTAGGCATCACATCTTCGCGCTTCGTCGTCGCATCTTCGCACTTATGCTCTTTCGCCTTCGCCCTATCGCCTTTGCAACTTCGCATCTTCGCCCTAAGGTCGAAGTGGCCCTATCGGAACACCATAGATATATGTAAATGTAATTGTTAAGATGACAACCATACCCCGATGCAATACGCCAATTTCTGTTATAACGGAAGGATTTTTATTTTCTAAGATATACTCCTTCTTTCACTTTAAGTTTATTGTAATATGAATTATAATTTCTGTTACTTTTTGTAAACTTCAGCAGTAAAAATTACAATAATGTAAAGACTATTTCACAAATAATAAAAAAAATATACTGAAAACCTTTAATCTACAAGGGGGTCATTATTCTACAGGGGTCACTTTTCTTCATGTGGAGTGTGCTCATTTTTATGAAAATGACACTTATTCTTCAGGCAAAGGGGTCATTTTTCTACGTAGAATAATGACCAGGGGGTCATTTTTCTGCGTAAAATATTGACCGGGGGGTCATTTTTCTACGTAGAAAAATGACCCCCGGTCATTATTCTACGGGGGTCATTATTCTTCATTACACCGGCACAGTGTTTTTTATAGACATGAACCCGTCTATTGGTTTACTGTCAGCCGAAGTCTCAAACCGGAAGGCACGCGTAGAACACATGAATTGAGTCTACGAGAAAGAAAATAGTGCAGAAAGTGTTCATGCATATCAGTCAATATGTATTATAAAAACACGCATTAAATCTTTTTAAGTCTTCTGTGTATAAACAAAATTCTATTTAGAAAATAAACAAATAGTTTTATTGATCAAAATATTTTTGCTCGGGTTCAAATGTGAAATGAGTTACGTAACTGAATGCACAGCGCCATTGACGATTCAGTTGACGAGGTCATTAATCAATAGAAGAGGTTGATGGTGGAATCGAAATTAAAGTTCCCAAACGCAATGTGCCATTTTTGAAAAGTTGTGAATTTTATTTTGACAATCTTTCACCTTAATACTACCAAACTTCATGCGCAAGCAAGTTAAAATCGGGACGGGTTATACACAGATGTTTTAAATAAGGTTTCATTGGCTTCCAGTCTACTTGCGGTATGTCTGCTGTTCGTCTATAAAGGAATTTTGTACAAAGAAAATAAAAACAAGTGTGAATTTGCCTTCTCGTTCGTTGGCTCTTTAGTTGATTAAACTGAATTTTAAATTTTAAACAATGCATTGTAAGCAAAATCTATAATAGATTATACATTTTGGAAGATTTATACATCATATAATACATATAATCTTATCGATTGATGAACCAAGTTAAATGCTAATGTTTATGTTTTCCGGCTTAGTTGGAATCAGGCTTGGGGGGGAATTACATTTAAAACAATGCATTACAATACCATTACTTCATGAAATATAGCATTAAATTACCATTACCATTACTTAATTTTCTTGAAGTAATGCATTACATTACCATTACATGAATAAAGTAATGCATTACCATTATTTTGTGAAAAGTCAATAAGTTTTTTAAAAGTAATTTATAAACTAAATAAAGAGTTTTTTTTTAATATTTCATAAATAAAACATGCTTAAAATATTTACAGGTTCATGTTCACTATCAGGTTCAAATTTTATGACTTATACAATATTGCTGTTGTACTTGTAGTTCTCAAAGTAAGGTTGGTCCCGTAACATTTACATGCAATTGCCGGAGTTGACAATCTCTTTTGTTTATGTCTCTGATTTTCGGAGTATGATTTTTAATGAAAGGAACGGGTGTATCGTAATTCATGAAGGTGATGCACGAGTTTACACAAAAAAGTAGCAAGTGGCGATCGGATTTATTTTTACCTATTAATTTTGCATGAATCGCAAATTAAGAAAATCGTGTCAGATCAGTCGGTCTTAATTTTCTACAATTATGAAGGCCGGGATTGAGTAAAATTTAGACAAAGTATATCAGAAAATTGCAAAAAAAGCCGAATTAACAGATTGTAACAACTAATTCAAACTCATAAATTTTGGAAGCTTATTCGAGGAAATCCAGGACATAACAAATTCAAACTTTCAAGACCCCGTCTTTCAGTACTCTCAGTATTTTGGTTTTTTTGCCGGGGGGGGGGGGGGGTGGCTCACTACCTTCCTCGCCCATACGATACACCGAAAATAACTGTCTGTTCACTGGTTGAGTATTGGAAAGGCCCGTACTTCATAAATATTATAAGTACATAATTTTGAAACACATTGTTATCATATTTTGCCAAGAAAATTGATGTGATTAAATAGCTTTTCTGAATTAATCTGAAGCATAAAGGACATTGTAACACACCTGGACAAAGCCACTCAACAGGAAATCTTTTGATAATGAAAGATATAATGATAAATAAACTGTACAAATGTCAAATAAGCGAAAAATTTACAGTTTGGGAATAATAAATGAATATCAAAAATAATTATTCCAGTAAGCATCAACAAAAGCCCGTGCGGAATTCGAACTCGGGATGTACGGATCACAAGTCTGACACTTTATTCACTCGGCTATGGAGTAAGTTATATATTTCAGTCCAAAAAATCCTTTTAATGAAACGACATGTTGTTTCGATCAGCGGTCAGCCATTTTGTGATGATGTGTTATTCCACCTTTAAGTTAATTTATAAAAATGTTGACTTTGCTAAGGAAATAACCTTATCACCAGAAATCATTTTCATAACAAAAAGCATATACTTGTCAACTGCATAGAGATAACTTTTAAAAAAATGTTAATTATCATTATAAATAAGATTGTTAAGCTTCATCACTTTTTTAAACTATGATACCTTTTCATACACTAATGACTTACAGGGCAATCTTTACAAGTAAACTATTAAATCATTTACAAGATTGATCAAGTCCAAGATATTCACTTTACTTTAAAAATTTAGTGCATCCCTCTGCATGTTGAGAACAATCTTCCCTCTAGCGTGACCCTCTTCCATCTTACTGTAAGCTTTGTTTGCTTCCTTGAAAGAAAACTCACTGTCTAGGACCGGTCTAATCTGAAATAGTAGAGAAAAAAATGGGTGCAGTATTACATCTCTTCTTTCATAATCTCTCTTTCAGTTTGAGATGATTTAAAAACTATTTTACCATATTATCCTACCAAGCCTTAACCCCACCTCCTCTCTCCATTATTGTTGTATTACCTCTTTCTTTCTTTTCAATCTAAATTGTCTCTCTCCTCATTATTGCATCTTTTTCAACCTAACTCTTCTCTCTCCATCATTGTTGTATAATTATTTTTCTCTCTCTCCTCTCTCCCCCCTCTCATTACTGTACTATTTTACCCTATACATCTTTTCTTCATCATTAATAGTTTTTCCCAATATCCCTCTTCTCTTAATGAGATATTATGATATTATGTCTCTCTTTCAGTGACACAAATTATTACTTCCCAACCTCTTCTCTCTCTATCATCTTCTTTACTGTTAACAGAAGGTTACTGCTTGGTTTGAACATGGCCCATCTGTAACTCCGACCATCTTTAAATCCCTGTTGACGCAATAAAAAGATTTTTAATTGATATTTGTCAACAGATATAATTATAGCAGTGTCAATGGTTTCATCAGATTTTATTCAATATTAAGAGTGTTTAGAACAGTTTGAATCTCTTTTGCTTAAATAATTAATTCCTAACTCATTTAACTTATAAACTGAATCACCTAACAATTTCCATATTTACATCTAGAATCTCACCTGTAATATATTACCTGTCAGGCTAGCACCTGATTCAAGTAACGGTACATCAATTATATATTATTATGCCTTCTGTCAGTTTGTCACTATATATTCAATACTCATCTATTTTCGCATAGTATCAAAGGATTTATATAGTGTAAGCATACTATGCCGAAATAGAGCACGGCAAATGTTTTCAACGAAAATCTTTCAAGCGCCGACAGCGGGATTCGAACTCACGACGCTAAAATCATTCAAGCTTGAAGCCTAACGCGTTACCGCTACTCTAAATTATCCGATATTAAAACTTATGGTATTTATATATATATAACGTAGATATATACGACTGACATCAAGCAATTAAAATTATTCATTTTTCCAAAAACACTTCATTATTAACCGTAATTTTAAAGTTAAAGTTTTTTATAAACTTTTGAACAAATTGATTGAACATTTTTCAAAGAAATTCTACATGAGAATCACAAAAACGCTTTTTTAAATGACGCTTGATAAAGAATATACAAGAAAAAAATTCAATGAGATTTCGTCTGCTAAACATTTCGAGTTTTCTCGGTAAGGCCAAACGTCTCTCATTTCTTGAAAAGAACATAAACCTTTGTTGATTTTTTCTTGTACAACAACTTGTTGATTAAATAAGCAATCAAATCAATTGATTAATTTGAAAAAAAAAACAAACCAAAAGCTTGCTTTTCCAGTGATAATATATAGGGACTTGTCAACACCCGAACGTCACAGCTACTTAAATATAGCAAAGCACGTCAGTATATTCAACAGTCGGCATAATAATAACAATAGTGTTGTGTTGTGCATGTACTATGCCTAAATAGTAGTCAGGGTTGGATACATAGTGCATTCTGATGTCCAGCATGTTCAGACTGGCAGCATTTACAGAGACAAGGATATCGTCTGGGTGGAGTATTCGAGGGACCCTCACTGATTCCTCATTTCCACCATACCTCCTGATCTGCCAGGCCTTCATCACACCTTTCAATTCTCGGGGTTCTGCTCTTGTGTGCTGCCATCGTTTAGAGGTTTCTTTCAGGAACGTGAGGTTTGACTTTGGATGGGATGAGCACAGGTATTTGATCTGAGATTGAAGGAGGAGGTTCCGTGCCATAGTTGTAAGCAGGCCTGCTTCCATTTTCACTCTTCAGCTATAACGCTTTGTGGACACCTGGAAATATTTTTAAAAATCTGTTAGGTTTAGAGAGAGAGACTGACAGAGAGAGAGAGAGAGAGAGAGAGAGAGAGAGAGAGAGAGAGAGAGAGAGAGAGAGAGAGAGTTAGACAATTGCGACTCTTGGGCCGTTCCCACAGAGCTCGGAAAAATATTGTAATGACATTACTGGATGATAAAAGTTTTTATAAAATGGATTAGCTTCCCAATAAGATATAAGTATGAACTAGACAGCAGTATATGTTGCTTATCTGGTATATGAGTTTTGGGTATATAATTGACTTAAATGAAATCTACCTTACATCTCAACAGATCATCAAATGTGTTGCATTTATATCAAGTTTTATCAAATTATAAAGGGGGTTGTCATGGGCACCGACACATATGTAATACATTTGAAGTGTTTTTCCGAGATCTGCTGGAAAGGCCCGAGAAGTTGCAATTGAGAGTTAGACAGACAGACACACACTGAGAGAGACATCGAAAGAGACAGACTGACACTGAGAGAGACAGACAGACAGACAGAGACAGAGACAGAGAAACAGACACGGACGGAAAGTAAGAGACAGACACGGAGAGAGAGAGAGAGAGAGAGAGAGAGAGAGAGAGAGAGAGAGAGAGAGAGAAACTGAGAGACTTGGAGATATTGACAGACATTGACAGACGGACAGACGGACAGAACATTAGTTGTCTCCTATAAAGCATCGCTTTCTAAGCAAATAAAAGTACATTGTTACAAAAATTAGACGTCATGCAATACACCAAACGTCGCAACATTTGCAAAGTTAAAAAAAGTAGCAAGTTAGCAAAGTTCTCACTTAGCATAATACATAGATTTTCTTTCACTATCTACTTTCGTTTTAGCCTATTAGTCAGTCGATGTTTTTTTACTCGATTGATTGTGAAAAAAAAGAAAGAAATAACATATTTCTAAATAGTTGTTTAGTGCAAAATCATCTCGAAAAAAAACTAAGTAATGTCTACCGTATAGAAAAAATAAGAACAAAATTTATGTTTGCCTTACTAAATTCCGAGTTTTTCCGGAATGGACGATGCAAAAACGAAAGAACATTATTTTCCAAGCACACGATTTAATAGATATGTTTTGATTTTACAACTGAAAGAAACCCTTCTTTATTTGATGCGGTTGCTGCCGTCAATGGGATTTGACTCGAATAGAAGTTTACCTGATAAAGTCCCCCATGTTTTAGACCTTCAATTTCCTGCTTCACACTGCACTCCGTCTGATGAAGAGAAAGGTTAGATTGATATGTTTAGTAATGTGGGTGATTATTCAATTTTTTTTTATCATTTTTCGCTCTTTTGTCACAGTTTTGAAGCAATTTCAGACTTAAGTCAAAATTTCAGGCAGTTAAAAAATTAGAACCATTTTAACAAGGCCTTGGACTTTCAGGATGACGTTACTATCTATCTCTTGCATCAAAACAAATTAAGAATGATGTTGGTTTCGAGTGAAATATACACCGATTGCGTAGTATTAGCTCAAAAGCCAGACATATCTTGTCGATTTCAAAGAGCAATGGCTGGCCGGCTGTGTGGCCTACAATGAAATAGACAGACTTGCTTGCATTATCTCTTTTCAGCTATAACACCTAGAAATATTTAAAATCTGTTAGATTTGAGAGAGAGAGACTGACAGACAGACAGAGCAAGAAAGAGAGTGTTAGAGTTAGACAATCGTAATTCTTGTACCTTTCCGTCAGAGCTGGGAAAAATATCGTAATGACATTACAATGAATGGACTTTCAGGAGGATGTTACCATCTATTTCTTGCGTCAAAACAAATTTAGAATGATGTTGGTGTCGAGTGAAATATACACTGATTGCGTAGTATTAGCTCAAAAGCCAAACAAATCTTGTTGATATCAAAGAGCATTACGTCACATTGCGGTTTGACACTAACTACCCAAAGTCCAAGCTCTTGTTAAAATGGTTCTATTGCATAACATTAATTGTTTATCATATTAATATGACGATTGAAATTTGTAAATATCAACTTTATATCAAGACACTTATAATAGCATTTGAATTTTGTCAGTAATTTCCATCAACTTAGAGACATTTAGACAGCATATAATTTTTGACAAAGAGACGTCAGTCCACAGCAATCGTATCAATAAATGAGAAATAAGAGTCAAAATGTAGTCATGAGCTTCACTCACAAAATAAGCGCTCCCTACTTAACTTGACTTTATTTCTCATTTATTGATAAGATTGCCGATTCCTGTGGTCAGTCAAATTTTTTCAGTCTCGAGGAATCTCAGCATTCTCCCTGAGTTTAACATTGTTGTAGATTATGGATTTTTTAAGGAGGAATTAAATGTAGAAAATTAGATAATAATTACTGCATATTTCATACTTCTACAGCAGCATTAAATGTACTTGCAGCATTTCATTAAATATAGAACGACTCTCTGCTTGTCGGAGATTTACGGAGACAGCTGATGGTTGAACGATACTTTATTGAAGTCTGACGTATGAATACATATGACTGCAAAAAATATGTAAATTGTTCGTACTATTTAACATCTGACTATTTTCAAGGTATTCATAAATAAGTTTCTTAAAAACCAATGCTTCAAGAATCAAGATACATTACATTGAATTTATCGATTATTTTTAAGAACTGAATCTTGTCAGCGGTGATGATTTGTGCTTAGGTCCAAACACTGTTTCACGTTTGGTTTGCCTGAGTAACTTCATAGGAAAGTTGATTAAAATCAACTCCCAAAAAATGACTTAATAATTATGCTAACCAGGAAGTCCCCCCTCATATTGTAAATTTCATGTCCCCTAGAGTAAGGGTTTTGACTCTAGGGCCGAATATGGATGTATAGTTTTAATGCATATAATGTTTAAACATTATATTCTCTTATACTCCAACACACCTGTAAGGAAAACTGAATTCATAATTTTGTAGACCAGGAAGCCCTCTACCAAAAATATAAATTGTCCCCTGAGGTAGGGGTTCTGACTCTAGGGCGGTCCCAAAATAGTCATATATTGTTATTGCATTTAATGTTTAAAAAATCGTGTTCTTTACTTCTCTGATACTGAATAAAAACTGACTGCATATAATGAAAGAAAGTAAAGCTATCTATCAAAATTTTGAATTTCTTGTCTCCCACTTTAGGGGTTTGAATCTAGGGCGGGACCAAAACACTCCTATAGTGTATAGAGTAGGGGTTCTTAATGCTGGGTGTGCCAAAATGGTCATTTAGTTGTTTAAAAAATGTCTACTGACTCACAATAAAAACTGACTTCATATTAGGAAAAAAAACCCATTAAGCTGTTATCTTTAATATTTATATGTTCACCTATATTACATGTTAGGCATGGGTTATTGCTTTTTACTACATGCTTATACACTACATGTAATTTATATATATATCTAATGACATACCTGGTATATATACATCTAATATGACATATTATCAAACTTTAAATATTCTCTCAAGTTTTGTAAACAGCTAGATAAAAGTGCATACATTGTAGCTTGGTACTTTATACCGACACATTTTAAAGAGTGTATGAGATTAAAACAACTTTTGAATTTTAGGGCATATATTAAAAGAAACTGTACATGTCATTTACCTTTAATTTTTCCCTTGATGAAACTAAATGTGTACAAATTTCTTTCTAGAATATCTCATCCTTCCTGAAATATGGCAGGTGAGACTGAAGCAAACTTTCTGAAGATTATTTTGCTGTTGATGAAGTTTGGAACGAAGGTTTTGCAGAAAAAAATTGAGTATGAACTAAGAGTTCAGAAATGGCAAAGAGTGACGGATTTTTTAAGAGAGAGGGAACATGACATACTTCATTTAACAAATAATAAAAGATGTTGCATCAAAGACTGCAAAATAAAAGACATGCAAAATGCAAAAAAGTGTTTGATACATTACAGTTTGTTAGAGCTAATGTATGAGGATGTGAAAAGAAGTTGCTCAACAAAATTCTATCACTGTTGTTCTTGTCATTTTGTTCCCAAATCTGATTTGGACATCAATGTTTGGGATATAACTCTAACTAGTTGTCTCCTGTTGGAGTTAATTGGTTTTGATGATGCTAAAGCATGTAAAGAGCAAGAACAAGCAATTCAGAACTTGCGAAATTTACGGAACAGCAAGGAACTACTGCACAGGGGAAATGCTGAAATGGAGGATGATGAATACAACAAAACGTGGTTAAAGTTGTCAAATACCATTAAGGAAGTTGCTCATAAATGTGAACCAGATTTTTATGCTGAGATTTGTGAGAATATTGATAATATATTTAAAAATCCCCTTACTCAGGAGCAGAGTTACAATGCATACAAGTGCTGGAGAGAATTAAAGAATTAAAGGTAAAAAAAAATGGTTAACATTTGAATTGTAACTCATTGATCATGTACATGACATAATTAATGTACATGTATCTGATTTTGTTTTTTTCTTCATGATGTACAATTCATGCTATGGACCAAGGATCTATGTAAACAACGATGCATTATCTAAGTGTGTTATATATAGTGTTCATCTTTTAATATAATAATGGCGAAAGCTGTTGGCAAAATTAATTAATATATATATATATATATATATATATATATATATATATATATATATATATATATATATATATATATATATATATATATATATACACTGCTTAAGGTTTCATTTTATTAGAACAAAGCTTATAAAACTGTAATTCATTTTTTTGGATGAAAGTAAGATTTTAAGTTAACATGTATTCAATTTATTTATAGATATCTACAAATGTATTTTGGTATTAAAAGCAATTATATTTTGTTTAACAGAATGTGAAAGACTGTAAAAATAGTATGTCCAAACAGAGGACTGTACCAGAATTACGAGGCAATGAAGTGGAAAACATTTATTGTAAGTAAAGTGATTTTTTTTTTTTTTTTTTTACAAAACCTTAAAGTAAATTGTTCATGGAATCATTTAGTGAGTCATAATATTTAGCCTATGAGAATGCTTAAGACTTAAGTTATTTAAATTTTGAAAAAAATAAAAGGCATAAAAAAAAAAACGAGTATGTGCATCCTCACTCATGAGGAACTAATGATTTCTATGATTTCTACCTTACCGAAGATAAGGACTAGTATTTGATTGATCAAATTTTTTTATATCAGGTTAATACATTCGTATTTGCAATTAAATGTCTGCAATTTCGCTCTAAATTTGTTAATAATATTTATTAATTCTTTTATTATCTGTTTTCTATCAAATTGGTATCAAATACTCATACCAGTTAGGGATATCACTTATTCATGTGTTAAACTGCTATCCTGGAAATTTTGATGAAATGCAGTGTATATATTTCGTTAGATTATTCAGAATCTTGCCTTGAAGAACACAAAGAAAACAGTGACATGTATGTAGAACCAAGAAGAGCAATTAACTACTGTTTGAAGGCTCTAGAACATCACAGATTGATTGTCATTACTGGAGAAGCGGGAAGTGGTAAAACTCGCTTTGGTCTGGAGTTGATGTCCCGGATGCAGAATAAACACCAGAACTTTACAGCTTTGATCCTTACAAAGTGCAGTCAGTGGGATATTTTAGATTTAACAAAAGAATACATATTCTTTATTGATGATTTGTTAGGAAAATCAAGTGCTGATGATGGGGCTTATCAAAGCTGGAGCACAGCTTTTGATCCCATGCTTAAAGTGTTAAGTAAAGGCCATGTATATCTCATTTTTGCTCTACGAAATAACATTTGGTATTTGATGAAAGACAAGTTCTTTGATTACACTTTATTTAGATAATTAGGTTCATCAAATGCTCCAGTCGATCTCTCTGGGGTGGACTTTGGTATGACATCTCAAGAAAAGTTAAGGATGTTGAAAAGGTTTTGTAGACATTATGATGTTCAGATGTGTAAAACTTTGCAGGAAGAAAGAAGGTCATTTGAATGTTCAGATGATAATTCTTTTTGTCTAAGTGAGAAAACTCTTCAAATCATTGCAGACATGGACACAACAAGTGGTTTTCCATTTCTATGTGAACAATTTTTCTCTGAGAAAAAATCCTTAAAAAAGAGTTTTAACTTTTTCAAAGACTACTCCGCACGAGATTTCGTGAAAGAACAAATAGATCGGTTATTGTTTGAGAAAAAGTACTTGCAGTATGTTGTGTTGGTCTATTTCGTTTTGAGCGATAAATCATTTGAAGTAGATGGTCTGCTCAAAGTTAAAAAAGAAATTGCTGACATTGGGCTGGTCAAATCTACAGAAATTATGCCAGCTACAATGCGTGGTTGCCTCAAAGACATGTTAGATAAATTCATTAGCTCATCAGATGATGTGTACAAATTAAAACACATGGTTGTATATGAAGCAGTGCTGTTATCTTTTGGAGAGAATTTTCCAGAGAAATTTTTAGAGCTCATTACAAAGTCAGTTCTTTTTACTTATGTCAGATCTAAAGGTTATGTTGCTGGAGACCATGAAGTCATTGTCCAGTTAGATGATGACATGACAGAAAGTTTTGCCAAAAAGCTGATAGATGTGTATGGGTCAAACAAAGAGGAAGCGTATTCTGATGTGTACAGACATGCATCATTTCATGACAAACGACTTGTGAATTGTTTTTTGGACATTTTAGAGAGGGAGGGAAGTTTTAAGGTCTTTTTAAAGTCTTTTTTAGCTGGTGCCTGCAAGGAAAGAAAAGACATTTTAGCTAGTGAAGTGATTAGAAGATATGTTAGCTCTGATGAATTTGAAAGTGATATTTTAGATTTAATTCTTAACAATGACCTTATCAATAGTTTTCGGCAATACATGAATGTGATAGGGTTTGGGAAATTATTTTTAAAATTGAAGCATGAAAGTTCTGGTGTTCAATTTTTAAAGAAAATTTTCGGATATGGAGCTCGGCAATGCATAATGGAGATACTTGATAATCTTGATGCAGACAATGATATAGAGACAGATTGTGGTCAGGACAAAACGACTTGGAAGCTACCAGAAATTCTTCTGTTTGATATACCGGTAGATATGGATAGAATTTTGCAAACAGCATATTGGGATAGCCTTTTTAATTCACTGCTGTATCAAATATTGTCTCATCATGACCCGTCTTGTGGTAATAACTGGACTAATGTACTTACAAAGTTAACAGAGCTCTGTCCTAGTCAAGAGATCAGGAATGAGTTTAACATGAATATTATACAACACTCTATCATTGAAAGAAATTTTGATTTTGCTTATTTATATCTTGAAAGGATTCAAAATATTTCAGAAGAACAAGTGTTGATGTTAATATTTCAATTTTGGCATAGCAAAATTGATCTCAATTTATTTCATTTGCTGTGCAGAAAAGTTAAAAATCTTCCATTTAAATTAAATTCTGAAAAATTAGCAAGTAAGATTTTAACATGTATTCATAGTTTTGGCAATGAGAATATGTTCCTTTTTTTTTAAATGAAAATATTCCCTGCAACTTTAATAATCATATTGATGGGCGTACAATTCTCCATGTGTGTGAAAAGAGAAAATTTTCTGACTCGACTTTACTTCGACTTCTTAAGAGACCAGAGGGGATGTTTATGTTTACCTCGGTAGATAAAGAAGGGATGACCCCAGTTCAGTGTAGGGCTGCCTACAAAAAAATTAGAGGAAAAGAGGGTATTAAAGGTTCAACAGACTTCTATTGTATCCGTGATATAGATTGGAGGGATGATACTCTGGTTGTATATTCATCACTTAAAGATCTCCATGTGCATTATGTAGTTTGGAGGGACGATACTCTAGTACATGTATTAAATACATCATTTAAAGATCGTCGTGCCGAAGCTGAAATGTGATGGAAATATTTTCATTATGGAGTACGTACACAGTTTTTAGAAATTTGATTACATAGATGTGTAGAATGCAGTGTAATACATTTAATAAAATGGTTCATTAAAACATGAATGTAACATCTGCTGTATTATATTTGCATTTGTGTTTAACCTGAAGATACTGATATGTGTATTGTATATTTATTATATCATTATGAGTGTAGTAAGTAATGGTTTCAGGGTAAATCTAGTGTTATTGGAATATTTCTTTTACTTCATACTGTGGTATATTGTGTATTATATGAAATATCTGTTTATGAATAGTATGTACCTGTATAATAATATTTATTGAAATGACTTGATTTTTCATTTTTATTGCTCTCTATATTCATACAGACATTTAAATGTTTATCAACATTATTTGATAATTAGTGACTTTGACCCGTACGTGCACGGGTTGACATTGCATATCGATATTGTCATCACGAAGACAAAAGTAAGTACTTCCATGTAGTTGAAATGTATATTTGTTATTTTATACTTTCTCTCATAAGAAATCATTAATATATATGAACAGAATATATAGCAAAAGTCTAATGAAAATTTACCCGTATTTGTTTTATCATTTCTGAGTTTATTCATGCAGATGTGATATTGTGGAAACATAAACTAAAGATCCCGTTAGCGTGAACGTCATGCGCAAGCGCAAGATTGTAAAATCCAAAAAATCCAGGTGATTTCCGGGATTTTTTGATGAATTTTCGTTGATCATTAATTAGCGAAGCTTAACTGAGAAAAAATGAAAACAAATTGGTAATCTTCAAGTACCAATGATGTTTAAAATATATAAAACAAAAGACAGTATTCTTCCGATTTCTCGGTATTAAAGACTAAAAATTCGAGTGTATTATTTTAATATAGTAGTATAGATCTTGCCAATGGCATATTTTGCTCCTTTGCTTTAAAGCAGACTCAAGTGACATTATTCCACATTTAGGTGAATATCTATGCCAATGTTGATCAAATTTGGCACACATTACCCACAGTTGAAGGACCTTACATCGCTGATGGAGCATAGTACAGGTTGTCCCATAATATCTGATACCATAAAAAATCGTATAAATTAGATAATATTTGGCCATTTTGTTTTTAAAATTGTGGCTCAAATGAAAGATAAAAGCAGAAAAGAAGATGAGGGGATAAGGCGTGTAGTGTAAAATGCCCATACAGGGTCGGACAAGCTACTGAAAAATCAAAATATCAATGAATCTGATATACATTTTTAAAAAATAATTTAAAACAAATATATATTTACATGTAACATATCATTGATTTTTAACCTATAAATATGTTCAATACTTAGAATATGTTGACTCAAACAGGCGTATTCGTATCAAAATCTGCAAATAGTGTCATTTTTTTTTAAACTTCAAGGCATTTACTTTTATAGAGTGGGCTGTGCTCCATATTTTTCTCATAGTCTAAATAAGGTCTAGTGGAAAATAAACCGATATCAATAAAAAAAAACGTGGAGAGATGACCCACTATACATTAAAAATAGCATTTTGTACGCAAACAATTCAACATTGTGAAAAAATAATACAAGTCCGTAAATTCGTGGCCAAAGTCGCACATAATATTTTAACAGCTTATTTTGTTGTGTCTGAAATAACTCAGTGGTTAGCGTATCTGTCATAAATTACCTTATATATCTAAGCAATATGCCCTCCTTTCTTCGAAGGGGGACATAAATAAAAAGACCTAAATTTTTTTTTTTTTTTTTTTTTTTTATTTATTATTTTTTCATATGCATACAAACATTTTAATAATATAATTCAAAGCCATTTTTTATTCATCCACTCACACATTCGTGCTCACATTCATCCAGATTTGGCAGTGGTTGCTTATTTAACAAAGGCAAACAGTTAATATTAATAATAAACAAAGAAGAAACAAAAAATAAAAAATTACTGAATTTTATCAAATATATGTTTCCATACATGCCAGTTGTTAGTAAACTTTTGCATTTGAACTTTCTGACATGAAATATATTTTTCAACTTTGTATTTGTTATATAGATAAAATAGCAGCCCTAGTAGACTAGGCAGTATATCTTTTTTAAGACAGCAAAATAAATATTGTTTTGTGTACAAAATTATAAAGTTTACAACTTTATTGTCTTTTGACAATGGGAGTTCACCCAATAAAATATTGATAACATTGAAACCAATTCGTATAGAAGTATATTGGTAAATATGCATGCTTAGGTTGCTCCAAATTGTTGATATTTTTTCACAGCTTACAAAAACATGTTGGATTGTCTCAACATCACGTTCACAGAAGGAACAGCAATCAGAAGATACAACATTAATTTTTTTCAAATAGTAATTTACAGGAAGAATTCTATGAAGTAATCTGTATTGTAACCATTGAATAGATGAGTCATTGGTTGTCTTAAAACATACATTAAAAGCATCAGAAACACAAATTTCTACCCCATATTGTACCAATTCTGAATTCCACTTTGGTATTGCAGTTGGGGTTATTTTACAGGCAATTAACTGTTTATATATTGGTTTTGTACATTTATCTTGCAAAAGAAAAGGTTTGTAATATAATGGAATATATGGAGTAAAGGATCTCTTAAATAAACATTTGATATGTACTGGAAGAGAGGATCTTAGATATGTTGATATAGCACTAACTATACTGTTGTATTGCATTGTACAAATATGCAAATCAAATTTTTTTTGAAAACTTACATGTGACAAAAAATTTCCATTATCATCTAGAAAGTCATTGATGACCTTTACACCTTTTTTGTACCAACTTTTTATAAACAATGTTTTCATACCAACTCTAATATGACTATTATACCAAATAGGCATAAATAAAAAAATTTCCTCAATATAATTATCATCAAAAGATTTTATAACATAGAGCATTGATTTAAATACATCTTTCCAAAAATTATTATTTGTCGGAATAACACATTCAGTAATAAATGCATCACCAAAATCTAGTAACAAGTTGACAAAGTCTTCACCATTAATGGCCTTCAATATGGAAGTCCATGAGCTATTTCCAACAATTAATCTTTTAATCCATGAACATTTTAATGACATAATAAACTTGTTAATATCCAACATTTTTAAACCACCTTTTCGAAAGACCTATATTTTGCCCGATTTCACTTAATTGTCTAAAACAACCAGTGTATAATCTGATTACTGCTGGAATTCTCTTGTCCCTTACCTCTCATTCTGATGTCCAGCATGTTCAGACTGGCAGCATTTACAGAGACAAGGATATCGTCTGGGTGGAGTATTCGAGGGACCCTCACTGATTCCGACCATGTCAATTCTTCATTTCCACCATACCTCCTGATCTGCCAGGCCTTCATCACACCTTTCAATTCTCGGGGTTCTGCTCTTGTGTGCTGCCATCGCTTGGAGGTTTGTTTCAAGAACGTGACATTTGACTTTGGATGGGATGAGCAAAGGTATTTGATCTGAGATTGAAGGAGAAGGTTCCGTGCCACAGTTGTGAGCAGGCCTGCTTCCATTTTCAATATACAGCTAATGCTTAAATATCCAGATCATATTACAAACAGTTTGGTCAGCTCTGCTTATGACTAATGCGGTGTTGATTAAGACTGATGTTACAAGAGAGAGAGAGAGAGTGCACCACCAACGCTTTATTATACATAGATTGAAATGTCTTAGCCATGCCGTACAAAGTATAAAATATTGAATATTTTCATATTACTATAAAGCACGGGAGTTCGAATTTTTATCAATAAAGCCAACAAACTTACTTTATTGACTGACCCATGAGCTATGCGTAAGCTTACGTATAACGTTAGCTCATGGGTCAGTCAATAAAGTTAAGTTTTTTGGCTTTATTGATAAAAATTCGAACTCCTGTGTAACGTTAGAAAGTGACAATGTCTGACAGTCAGCGTGAACATACATGTACTTAAATAATGTCAGCGCTTTAGAAGAAGAAGAAGAATAAGCAACCTGTCGTACCAAGTTCGACTGGGTATTATTGACGTTGAACTTCTTTCGTTATCTACTTTCGTTTTTGTCTATTTTAGTATGTCAGTGTCATCTTATTCGATTAAAAAAAATAATAACGGTTAAAATAATGTGTAGTACATACCCCCTCATGTTGCAAGAAAAACAGACATAATAATGCTCATGTATTAAAACAAAAAAGAACAGTGTCAACTTATGTCCAACTTACTAGAATATTTAATTTCCGGATTGGACGATGAATCATGAAGAGTCAGGAGACCGGAGAGAGAAACCGAAACTGCATTTCGATGCTCAGTTTAACAGATAGAGAACAGTTGAATAAACCTTTGTGAAAGGTGCGATTGGTATCTTTTTATAATACAGTATTGTTTTTAATCAGTCTAAACATCCCTTTCTCGCTCTTTTTACACTATCACAGTGCCAATCAGATCATCTGTGTCTACTGATTGGTACACAGTGACTCATTATGCTCATCACAATGGTCCAAAATTAAGAAGAAATTAATATTGCATATGCATAAGTTTTTTGAATGTGGAACAGAAAAACAAATGAAAAGTACATTCAGGTTTTTTTTTAAAAGTAAATGTTTAAATTTATATAAGATTAACTATTTATACTTTTAATTAGCTCACCTGAGCTGAAAGCTCAATGTGAGCATTTCTGATCTCAATTTGTCTGTCTTCTGTCTGTCCGTCTTTCCGTAAACTCTTCACATTTTCAACATCTTCTCAAAAACGACAGGGCCAATTTTAACCAAACTTGGCACAATTAAATCACCGGCCTTAGGCAAAGGGGATTCAGAGTTGTGAAAATTAAGGATCATTCCCTTTTCATAGGGGAAATAATAAGGAATTAATAAAAAAAAAAATTTAAATATTCTAAAATTTTCTTCTCAAGAACTATTTGGCCAGGAAAGCTGAAACTTGTGTGGCAGCATTCTCAGGTAGTGTAGATTCAGAGTTGTGAAAATCATAAACCCCGAGGGTAGGTTTGGGCCACAATGGGAGGGGGTCGAAATTTTACATATTAATGATGAAGAGTAAATCTTAAAAAATTCTCCTCTCAGAAATTAACCAGCCAGAAAAGCTGAAACTTGTGTGGAAGCATCATCAGGTAGTGTACATACAAAGTTGTGAAAATCATGACCCCCGGGAGTAGTTTGGGCCACAATGGGAGTCAAAATTTTACAAAGAAATATATAGAGTAAATATTTGAAATTTTTTTTCTCTGAAACTAATCAGCCAGGTAATGTGAAACTTGTGTGAAAGCATTCTCATTTACTGTAGATTCACAGTGATTGGGAAGGACCTGTGCCACGCGCTATAGTTGTATTTAGGAGAAAAATGGTGCATTAAATCAATAACTCTAAGCGCCGAAGTGCGCATTCCAATTTCTCATTGGTAATAAAAGTTTTAGCGCTGGAAATTTACTCTGTACAACTTACCTAATCATCTCTTAATACATTCGTTTTAAACCATCAATTTGAAAGTTCATTCGTCTTGTTTGGTAAAACAGAAATAAACAACCAATAAAATGTTTCGACACATTTATGCGTGGTCTTAAACAAGATCATTCCAAAATTTCCTCCGAAAGAGAAATTGAAGTCGCCCAGTATTCTTAGTTCTCAATAATATAAACTAACCTCAAATGCATTGAAATGATGATTATCTCATTGAAAGGACGTTTTCACAGCCTCAATTAATCCCTGTTGTGATTATTAAAACTTGCAACTGTCTTATCATGCTCATCGTTAGGGGTTATAAATACCAGTGATGCAACCACGCTGTGCATTGAAAATTACAACTGATGTTTCTTAATTTAAATATTGATGCTACAATTAGTTGTAATTTGTAATTAGTTAATAACTGCAAAATTAATGTTTAAATAATAATAAAAACTGTTTCCCAACAGTTATCTTCAAAATTTGAAGGATTCTCTTCAAAATGATAATAATTGGGTCAAAGGATTTGACTAATATCCTCAAAAAACCCAGAAGTACAGAGACTGATTTTATATATCATTTAGCAAACACCATTACAAAACATTGCATCAATGAAATGTATAAACACATCAAATAAATGAAATTTAACCAATTGGTTAAGTTTTTAAATATTTTAGAAGTTGTTTTGCTCGAGGTTGGTCCTTGATAATTTCAATCTTATATGAAAATGGCCCCAATGAATAAATAGATGGCCCTTTCATTATGAAAATGGCCCATTAAAATTATTAACGGTGGGGCCATAGTCCCATTGACATTTTTTGCCTTCCCAATCACTGGATTCAAGGTTGTGATAATCATGACCAACGGGGGAAGGTGGGGCCACAATAGGGGTTGAATTTTTACATAGGAATATATAGAGAAAATTTTGAACAATTCTTTGGCCTCACAAAGGGTTCAGAGTTTGATGTAGGTTTATACCTGTTATATAAACAAATGTTCAGGATCTTTTTGAGAACTGCAATGCTCAACATATTACGGTATATTACTATAAGGTCATCCTGTTAGAATAGGGACTAATAATAATAAACATTAGAATATTCAGGGGGGGAAACAGATTTTATTGACACAGGATCTACATGTTTTATACTTCATTGTCCAGAAAGTTTGTACTATGACTGAATTAAGCTTATTTTATCATACTTATTGTTTGTCATGTGTGCGATGTGGCCCATGAGCCTCTTGTTCCATTTCTTCTACATCATTTTATGTACTATCAACATAGCACAGTAGCCAGTTAACATATGATTATAAGACATTAGATTTTTATAAGTCAAAAATTAAAAACCATTTTGGGATTTTACAATTGTCAGCTTGATTAAAAAAGTTCTACTGTCGTGCGACCAGTTCTCACAGAGTACCATTTCTCGCCAGTGCATTGTTACGTCATTTTTTCGTATGTACAATTTTATGAATTTATAAAATGCACTGGCGAGAAATGGTGCTCAGCAAAAACTTGTTGCAGGCCAGTAGTATTTTGAAAATTTCTTATATTTTAAATTTTTTCATGCGTTTTAGTCCTTTTTTTTTCTAGGGGTATACATACAATTTAGAATCTCTCCTAAAATATGGCAGGTGAACATGAAGCAAACTTTCTTAAGATTATTTTGCTGTTGATGAAGTATGGATCAAAGGTTTTGCAGCACAGAATTGAGTTTGAACTACGAGATCGGGAATGGCAGAAAGTGACTCAGTTTCTAGAAAAACGAAGACATGATATACTTCATCTAACTTTTGATAAACAGAAAAGATGTTGCATCAAAGACTGCAAAATTCCAAATTCAAGGAAGTGTTCGATACATTACAATTTGTTAAAGCTTATGTACGAAGACGTGAAAAAAAGTTGTTCCACAAAGTTCATTGATTGCTGTTCTTGCAACTTAGTTCCTAAAACTGATTTGGACATAAATGATTGGGATATCACTCTGACAAGCTGCCTGCTATTGGAGGTAATTGGTTTTAAAGATGCTGGACAGAAACAAGCAATTCAGAACTTACGAAATCTACGGAATAGCAAGGAACTTTTACACCGAGGAAATGCTGAAATGCAGGATGACGAATTTGAAAAAATGTGGATAAGGTTGTCAAATGATATTAAGGAAGTTGCTGAGAAATGTGAACCATATTTCTATTCATCCATTTGTGAGGATGTAGACAGATTAAAGGATAATCCCCTTGAACAGGGGGAAAGTTACAAAGCACAAGAGTGTTGGAAAGAATTGAAGGTAAACAAAGTAAAGTAATATTAATCACCAGACTTACATTGTTTCAGTACTTTCTTAGTCTTTCTACACAAGCTAGGATTCTTGGTTTTTAGCTCACCTGAGCTGAAAGCTCAAGTGAGCTATTCTGATCACATTTTGTCCGTCGTCCGTCTGTCCGTCTGTAAACTTTTTACATTTTGAACTTCTTCTCTAAAACCGCTTATCCAATTTCAACCAAATTTGGCACAAATCATCCTTATGGGAGGGCGAATATAAATTGCAGAAATAAAAGTTTGATCTGTATTCAAAGCGGAGAAAACCTTGAAACTGTAGAAAAAGGGGGGTGCATTTTTAAAAATCTTCTTCTCAAGAACTACCGAGGCAAATTCAACATAGTTTAGCATAAATTATCCTTATGGGAAGGAAAATATAAATTGCAAAAATTAAGTGGAAATTTTGTTTCAAATCTGAGTTATTACGAAAATAATAATAAAGGAAATGCGTGTTTCAATCAGTTTAATAGCTTCGGGTTCGGCATCCGGTAAAATGATTCCATACTTCTAAAACGAGGTTCTTTGTTTAAAGCAGCCATGACATTATACGAAAAAGGGTCGATCTGACTATGATGAATTTGCTTGTTGTGCAACAGTTCGCGTATGAAGGGAAATTTTGAAACATACAAAATATATTGGTGCCGATTTTGTGAAGTAAATTGAGGCTAAATATTTCAATGCGTTGACAGTTTTCACACATGACGTTGGTGTTAGCTTGTTCTGATTTTCGTTTCGTTCTCATTATGCTTTGTAACCTGGAAACTATCGTCTGTATTTTGTGATTTTTACGTATCAAATCAAACAGAGACTTCGGTAAATCAAACAGTTAACTGTTTACCTGCGCAAATTAAGCAAAATCGGATGTAGGGGACGGGTACTGAAATACAATTCATTCTATCGGTAATTAGGCATTATCTTTTGCGTAATGGTACATGTAGATTAATGCAATAGGTTTTGTTGAGATGCTCGGCATTTTTTCGAGTTTATTCAGTTTAAATAGAGTTTGATATCGCTGACGGAAATATGTAGGTATATACATGTATATATATATGATTCATTTCGAAAAAATAAATTGTGTTCTTTATTTGTTATACATGTAGTGCATGTTTCTTGTGTTTAATTGTTTACAATTTCTATTTACTAACCATATTTGAGTGTTAAGCTTCGAATTATAAGCAAGATACAGCGATTTGCTCACAATTCTATGTTTGTACACAGATCTTAAAAACTAAAGCTTAAAAAAGTAAAATATTTGTCAATATTTATTAAGAAAATTTTCAAAGTCTGTTCTTCCAGAAACCAACTTTAACAACTAATTGTATTGTAAACTTAACCTTTTTAGCTCACCTGAGGGTGGGGCCACAATGGGGGGTCGAAGTTTAACAAATGAATATATAGAGTAAATCTTTAAAAATCTTCTCCTCAGAAACTAATCAGCCAGGAAAGCTGAAACTTGTGTGAAAGCATCATCAGGTAATGTAGATACAAATTTGTGAAAATCATGATCCCCGGAGGTAGGGTTGGGCCACAATGAAGGATCGAAGTTTTACATAGGAATATATAGAATAAATCTTTAAAAATCTTCTTCTCAGAAACTAATCGGCCAGGAAAGCTGACACTTGTGTGGAAGGATCCTCAGGTAGTGTAGATTCAAAGTTGTGAAAATCATGACCCCCGGGGTACGGTGAGGCCACAATGGGGGATCGAAGTTTAACATAGGAATATATAGAGTAAATCTTTAAAAATCTTCTTCTCAGAAACTAATCAGCCAGGAAAGCTGAAACTTGTGTGAAAGCATCCTCAGGTAGTGTAGATTCATGGTTGTGAAAATCATGGCCCCCGGGGGTAGGGTGGGGCCACAATGGGGGATCGAAGTTTAAAATAGGAATATATAGAGTAAATCTTTAAAAATCTTCTTCTTAGAAACTAATCAGCCAGGAAAGCTGACACTTTGTGGATGCATCCTCAGGTAGTGTAAATTCATAGTTGTGAAAATCATGACCCCCGGGGGAAGGGTGGGGCCACAATGGGGGATCGAAGTTAAACATAGGAATATATAGAGTAAATCTTTAAAAATCTTCTTCTCAGAAACTAATCAGCCGGCAATGCTGAAACTTCTTTGGAAGCATCCTCAGGTAGTGTTGATTCAAAGTTGTGAAAATAATAACCCCTGGGGGTAGAATGGGGCCACAATGGGGGGTCGAAGTTTAACATATGATTAAATAGAGTAAATCTTTAAAAATCTTCTTCTCAGAAACTAATTAGCCAGGAAAGCTGAAACTTGTGTGGAAGCATCCTCAGGTAGTGTAGATTCAAATTTGTGAAAATCATAACCCTGGGGGTAGGTTTGGGCCACAATGGGAGGTCGATGTTTTAGATAGGAATAAACAGAGTAAATCTTTAAAAATCTTCTTCTCAGAAACTAATCAGCCAGGAAAGCTGAAACGTGTGTGAAAGCATCCTCAGGTAGTGTAGATTCATGGTTGTGAAAATCATGATCCCCAGGGGTAGGGTGGGGCCACAATTGGGGGGGGGGGGGTCAAAATTTAACAAAGGAATATATAGGGTAAATCTTTAAAAATCTTCTCAGAAACTAATCAGCCAGATGTTTCTTTATAATTGTTAAGACTTTGGCCCCAGGACAATTCTTTGGCCTCCCGAGAAGGTTCATAGTTTGATGTACGTTTATATCTAATATATAAACTATTGTTAAGGATCATTTTGAGAACTGCAATACTCAACATATGATAAGACTATAAAATCATCTTGTTAGAAAAGGGACTAATGATTATAAACATAAGAATATCCAGGGGAAAATGGATTTTATTTATACAGGATCTACATGTATTATTGTACATTGTCCAGATAGTTTGTATTATGACTCCATTAAGCTGATTTTATCATACCTATTGTTCCTCAGGTGAGCGATGTGGCCCATGGGCCTCTTGTTATTTAATAACCAGTCGTGAATATAATTGATATCGTTGTGAAAAATTAAAGGTACTGTTCTGCTGTCTAGCTTATATGATTGAAGAATTTTCAAATTCAAATTATTATTGAATGCAAATTTAATTTAATTTAATTTAATGCAAAATTATTATTGAAAATTGAGTTTTGAAAGATTGATTTGAAAAAGTTCATGTGTTATTGTTTATTCAAAAATATATCTTTGTAGAACTTGAACATGTTGAAAGAAATTAGAAAGTAAATATTGATATAATTGCCTTAAACTGTTTTTAGACATGCTCAAGCAATCCAATCAACCATACTTGACTGAATGAACATTTATATATATATATAACTATCAATTCTATTTAGAAAAATGAGGAGAATTCAATACAGAGTTTGGTTAATCTATTGACTTCATCTAAATCAGAGTTGAAATTGGACATTGAAGTTGAAAACATCTATGGTAAATAGAGTGACATAATTATTCCAAAGAACATGATTTTCCTTTGCTTATTTAAAAAAAATATATATATATAAGAAGCACTAACAAACCAACAACACTCGTTATCTATAGTGTCGGATCAAAAGATACACAGTTATAAGATGAGATATAAAAAAGCACTAAAAATAACCAACGACACGAACAATGAAGTAAAATATTGTCAAATTTTCGGGACGACCCGTCCCTTCTTCAGGACAACAAGTTGAAAACTACATATGAAAGAAGAAAAACATCTACAAAACTAGCACTAAACTAAAAACTAAATAATATATAAAAACTAAAATATGTATAAACACCGGATCTCGGGCTGATATACAGCAACCTCGGGCTAATATAGGATGCGATATAAAAATTGACATGTAATAATCTATATCTATCAAGTTTGAACATTTGATTTTGCCTGTTTATAGGTAAACCTTTTTATATAGTATATATATAACTCGGTCTTTAATTGTCCATTCCATGCTATGATAAATTAACATGAAAGGTGACTAACAATAAGGGACATACATCAGTCTAAATTTCACATTGCTGTTTTAAAAACTGATTAAGTTCAGTGTTTAACTAATGCTTATATTATCCAGTGCATTTTTTGCTATATTTAGGGTATTCAAAGTATTGCCTTGAAGACCACACAAAAAAGATTGGAATGTATGTTGCACCAAAGAAGGCAATTAACCACAGTTTGAAGGCTCTAGAACATCACAGATTGATTGTCATAACTGGAGAGGCAGGAAGTGGTAAAACTCGCTTTGGACTTGAGTTGATGTCCCAGATGCAGAGAAAACACCAGAACCTCATAGCGTTAATTCTAACAGAATGCAGTCAGTGGAACAAATTAGATTTTAAGAAAGAA
This sequence comes from Magallana angulata, assembly GCF_025612915.1. Classification (NCBI taxonomy): domain Eukaryota; kingdom Metazoa; phylum Mollusca; class Bivalvia; order Ostreida; family Ostreidae; genus Magallana; species Magallana angulata. Next base: position 4,832,872 of record NC_069115.1, read on the forward strand.
TACATTCTCTTTATTGATGATTTATTGGGGAAATCAAATGCTAATGAATTAGCTTTTCAGGGCTGGAGCATGGCTTTTGATTCAATGCATAAAATATTATTAAATAATCATGTGATTATCATATTTGCTCTAAGAAATTGTATTTGGCATTTAATGAAAGACAGATTAGCTGACTACACATTGTTCAGATTGCTAAATTCATCCAATCCCCCAGTAGATCTCTCAGGAGAATTTGTAATGACATCTCGAGAAAAGTTAAGGATGTTAAACAGCTACCGTAGCTATAATAATGTTAATATGTGTTCAGCTTTTCATAAAAAAAATATATCACTTGAATGTTCAAGAATTGGCCCTTTGTGTATATGTCAGGAAACCCTCAAAATTATTGCAGACATGAATACTGTACATGGGTTTCCATTTCTATGTGAAAAGTTTTTCTCTGATCAGGAATCTTTAAAACAGGGATCAAGTTTTTTTCATATTTCAGCACGTATTTACATGAAAGGACAAATGGATGAGTTATTGTGTAAAGAAAAGTACCTGCATTATGCAGTGTTGGTTTTCTTGTGTCTGAAAGATGGTTTGCTTAAAAAAGAAGAAATTTCAAAATTCAAAAAAGAAATAGTACATGTTGCTGGACAAATTGGAGACATTAACCCCAAAAAGATCATTTATGCAACAGTGCTTAGTTGTTTAAATGACATGGTAGATATTTTCATAAGTTTATCTGATAAGGGCTATAGATTAAGACATATGGTTATTGAAGAAGCTGTTCTAATGTCTTTTGGAGAGAATTTTTCTGAGGAATTTTTAAAACTTGTCCATAAAACAGTCCTGTTTACTTATGTTAGATCAAATGGTTATATTTGTGGTGATCAAGAAGTTGTTGTCCAGTTAGAGGATAACATGACAGAAAGTTTGGCTAAAAAACTGATTGATGTATATTGGTCAAACAAAGAGGAAGCATATTCTGATGTGTATAAGCATCCATCATTTGAAGACAAAAAACTGGTTGATTGTTTTCTGGACATTTTAGAGGGAGAGGAAAGTTTTAAGGTATTTGTAAAGTCATTTTTAGCTGGCGCCTGCAAGGAAAGGAAAGACATTTTAGCTAGTGAGGTGATTAGAAGATTTGTTAGCTCTGATGAATTTGATAGTGATATTTTAGATTTAATTCTTAACAATGACCTTATTGATAGTTTCCGGCAATACATGAATGTATTAGGGTTTGGGAAATTATTTTTAAAATTGAAGCATGAAAGCTCTGGTGTTCAATTTTTAAATAAAATTTTTGGATATGGAGCTCGAAAATGCTTAATGGACATACTTAATAATCTTGATGCAGACAATGATTTAGAAACAGATTGTGACAAGAAAAAAAAGACTTGGAAGCTAGCAGAAATTTGTAATGCCCCCTTTTCTTTGTTTGGAATACGTGAAGATTATGCTGATAGACGTTTATTAAGAGCATGTTGGGATCACCTTTTTCAATCATGGATGTGTGATATACGGCCTCATCATGACCCGTCTTCTGGTAATGATTGGACAAATGTACTGACAAAGTTAGCAGAGCTCTGTCCGAGTATAGAGATCAGAAATGACTTTTACCTGCATATTATACAGTTTTCTATCATTCATGATAATTTTGATTCTGCTTATGGATATCTTGAAAAGATTCAAAACATTTCAGAAAAGCAAGTGTGCATATTAATAGAATTTTTTTGGTACAAAAAAATTGATCTTAGTCTACCGGTAATTCATTTGTTGTGCAGAAAAATTAAAAATGTTCATTTTGAATGTAATTCTCAAGCATTAACAGATGCGATTTTAAGATGCATTCGTAGAACTGGCATGGAGGATATGTTCCTTACTTTTCTAAATGAAATTCCCTGCAACTTTTATTATCACATTCGTGGAAGAACAATTCTCCATGTTTGTGAAGAGAGGAACTTCTCTGATTCTACTTTACTAAGACTTCTTCAGAGACCAGAGGGAATGTTTATGTTTACCTCGGTAGATGAAGAAGGGAGAACTCCCGTTCAGTGTAGGGGTGCCTACAAAAAAATTCGAAGAAAAGTGGCCAGTCAAGGTGCATCGTCGCAAACCGCGGTTTTGAGCCCACAAGTTTTTCTCGGTTACCCACGGAAGATGAAGGAGAGAATCGGTGTGAATCACACGAGGGTCACCGACGTTGGTCAAGGTGCAGCAGACCATTGTTGTATACGTGATATAGATTGGAGGGATGATACTCTGGTTGTAAATTCATCATTTAAAGATCTTCATGTTCATGATGTAGCTTGGAGGGACGATACTCTAGTATTAAATACATCACTTAAAGATCGTCGTGTCAAAGATGTAAAGTGGTGGCGTTATTATCTAAGGAACAGGGGCAACAGGAGGCGGTTGCCGTTGCGCCGATATCGATTACCTTACCTGGTACTCTCTGCATTCCAGTCTCAAAACTTGAGGGATTAATATGTATTAATCACCCTCTATATACAAGTTTTTAAAGCATTCTTTCGGCAAGAAAAATATGTTAATCGTTCCATCGATATATGGTTACTGTACATTCTGTAATTATCACAAAATCATAATTTTCTGTTACTATACTATCTGTAAAACTAATTTCGAAAACTTACATTTTACAATGACACAAAAAAGGGTTAAAACTCTATAATCCAGAAATTCACCGAGATGCTACAGTTGTTTTTAACCTTTCTAATTTTTGTCAGCACGGGATTCACGGATATCCATTTTTGGACTTTTTGAATGATAAGTCGAATCAAAATTGATTCTTATAACATATGCATATAAACTTCTTCTCTAACGTTTCTTCAAAACTAGTGGCAGTAATATAACATTTTGTAAAGAAAAATTGGACACATCATAGAAACCATAGAATAACTTCAAGTCAAATTCGGGATTTAACCCCCCCCCCCCCCCAATATTTATTAAATTCGCCAATATGAAATAACTTCCGACGTCCCTGTTTCTCATGTAACATGTTTACCACGTGACTGTATGGAGTACATTAAAGGCCGAACATTCTTACAGGTTGGTAAATCTCAGGTGAGGGCGGGGCTTAAGGGCCGTACATTTTTGATGTAGAATGTAGTATAATACATTTAATAAAATGGATCATTACAATATGAATATAATAATTGAATATCTGCTGTACTATAGTATTATATTTGCATTTGTGAGTTTAACCTGAAGAAATTGATTTGTATATTATGCATTATTTATTATATGATATTATTAATGATTATAGTTATTAATGATTTCTAGATAAATCATATGTTATTGGATTATTTTTTTTCACTTTACACTCGGGTATATTATGTATTATATGAAACATCTGTTCATAAATAGTATGTACCTGTATATTACTATTTATTAAAAGATTTGATTTTTCATTTTTATTGTTCTCTATATTCATACATGTGCAGACATTTGAATGTTTATCAACATTATTTGATTATTAGTGACTTGACATTATCAAGATTATTTTGCATTATGTACTAGTTATATATCTTTGCATATTTTGCTCTCACCTTAAAAGCAGACTCAAGTGAAATTATACCACATTTAGGTGATTATCTATGCCAATGTTAATCAAATTTGGCACACATTACCCACAGTTGAAGGAATTTAAAATCGCTGAAGGAGCAAGGTAGCTTCCTTGGAAGGTATTAACAAAATGACAAGGTGTCCCTATTATGATAGCAAGTGTCTTAACCATTAGAAAGTCTGAACCAATATTACTTATTAGGTTTGATACTGACTCTTTACAGAAATTTGTGGGGTCGGTAAAGTCCATAGAAGGCTCGGCTCCCTTTACAGAAATTTGTGGGGTCGGTAAAGTCCATAGAAGGCGAGGCGGAGCCGAGCCTTTTATGGACTTTACCGACCCCACAAATTTCTGTAAAGAGTCAGTATTAAACCTAATAAGTGTTTTGTTTTGTCGAGGACCTAAAGTTTTATATGTAAACAAACAAAATATCATCTAACAATTGAATTCATTTAGTAGACATAGCTCAACAATGTTTAACAGAAAAACACATTTTAATTAAAATAACAATTAAATTTATCTAATGAACGTTAAAATCTCAACAGTGATGAACAGTTTTTAACATTTTTGTTTTGAAGAAAAACAGCCACATTTATTTTTGATTAATTGTAAGTTGATGGATGGTAACAGAGCAATTGCTGAACAGGGAGGCTGGTTGAAGGCTGGTCTTATTTACAGAAATTGATTGGGAACATGTGATTTCCTGACCCTCAAAATCATTAAACAGCTCATTCATATTGATGTCGGTCAGCTCAAGATCAACATTTTGAATTTCCTGGAGAGTCTTATTTTGGTGACGGACAGCGCAAGCTAGTGATGCGGGCCGAGGCAGAATAGCAGGCTTGTTTAGGTCTGGCAGCGCTGGCATTGAAGGCAGAATGTTCCTGGTTAAAGAGTCGCCCATCATCATTTTTTCATCATCACTGACTCTTTGGTACACACTCAAGCTTTGAACCGGTTTATGTCCTGTGACTGCCATTACCTGTGACGGACCAAACATGGACGTTGACAAAATGGACGCACCGGTTGCTCTAATTGAATGATTGGTATATATTTTAGAAAGGCCAGCTGCTTTACTAATTCGGCTTAGAAATGTGCTGAGTTTTTTTTTCACCAACCCGTACGTTATAAAACCAAACACTGTCTGAGTCAACAAACGATTCTAGTGGTCGTTGCTATAGTCTGAAAAAAAGGTTCGACGTGTTGATCAGGATGAATTTGCATTACTTTCTATTTTTATGAAATGTGTATTTTAAAAGTGTATTAATTTATAATATAAACATATATACTTTTGATCTATAAATCTATTTTGTTTATTTTTTTACACTTACTTGTCACACTATGGATGCAACTTTGAATTATACATCTCATAGGAGAGTACTGGGCAAAAAGTGGATCCTAAAAATATGATTTAATATCCATGAAGAAAGAACACTTAATAACAGTTTGGTATACACTATTTGAATATGATATTTTTTATAATTCAAAACAAAGATGAACAGTTCACCTACCTGGCACTTCTGGCATTATTCCTGAAGACGATTCTTTGTCAATTTTATGGTTTTTCGTTAGCTCGTCCACTACCTTTTTCACGTACTTTCGGCCAGTTTTGTCATCGGTGAAAACTTTGAAAGTGTTTTTTGTCATCCCGTGCATGTTTTCATTGCCCCTGCGACAGAAGAACATCCGTACATCAAACTGAACTTTGTTGAACAGTCCTTGTGGTATGTGTGGAGTATTTATTGAGAGGTGCATGCTTGTGTACAGTTTCTGTATATCAGGCTCTGAGGTAGTGCTAAACATCCCCCTTTCCGACACGTTTTGGCTTTAAAGCAAGTATTACTGTCAGTAAAAGCAGCAGGGTCCTTGATTATGTCATATTTCTTGTTGAATGGTGGACTTTTCAGGTGTCGGTTTAGTCCGTGACGAATGCCCTCAAGTGAGTTTACCTTATAGTGAGTTTTAGTGACTGCCATCCACTTTCCTGAGATCCATATAAAAATGGCCAAGGCATTCGTCCAGTTTCACGTTGTCAAATGCTTCAAAATCCACCGATTCTCCTTTTTGTTGTAAATATTCTTTAAACACTTTCGCTGCTCCTTTGTTTGATTGTAATGTTTTTTCTGAATTGAGCTTAATTCTCTTATTTTTTCGCCCCTCGTCCGTCGTCTGCACGAACCTGCAGCTGGATGCCATTGTGCAAAATAGTATTACGTCACGGGTAAACGGGGGATCACTCTAAATATTTTGGGGCTTAAAAATTAAAGGTATGGTGGACCGTTTGTGTAAAAAATCAGTTAAACTAACGTTACGTCCGCCATGTTGCCGTTTAAATTTTGACGTTTGCCGTGTAATATAGCATTGAATCATGATTTTTTGAAGTATACACTCTCATAACTGCAGCGGTGTGTGCATACAAATTGAGTAACGCGCGTTAGCGCGTTATGAAAATTTGTATGCACACACCGCTGCAGTTATGAGAGTGTATACTTCAAAATATCATGATTTAATGCTTATATTTATATTTTTTTAACTTCTTGCCTTGTCTGCAAATGTGATTCATACCTCAAAATTCCTATCTTATCCTAAGAGTAAGTTGATATTAATGGAAGAGCCACAGTAACAGCCACAAGCGTGAACTTTGATTTTCGCTTGTGACGTTGCAGTTTACAGCGTTCAATGTTTGTGACGTCATAATTAAACTCGTCAGTTTGACCTTTGACTACTTGTTGCATTTAGAGGCATTTAAACATCACGGAATTTAATTGAAAAACACAGTAGAATGTAATATAGAGATTTATAAGGCAATCACGTGACGCGTTTCGTGCAATGACGTCGTGACATTCTAGTCCGAGGCAAAACAAATACGCGTAGTGTATTTGTAAAAGTAATCAGAAATGTACATGTAACTGCGTAGCTTGATAATTGCAGTTAAGTGTATGACCAATAAAGCCCCACCCGAATACCACCAGAAACCCGTCAAGACTCCATGCTCATTCTGATCGTGAACTTTGTTTTGCAATGGCTTTTTTGATGCTGCCTATTTGATGAAATTTTAAAAGAGACTGAGGTAATGTATATACTCATCCTTTGACCACTAGCTTACGTATCATTACCTCTGATTCTGGTGCAACAAATTTTCACACTTTTAGGAAATACCTGCTTGCCAATTTCAAAGGTTCTTGATTGTGAATTATGCTACATTTCCTTTATTTTTAAAGATAACTATTTTGCAGGTGTTGTTGATGAATTTAACAACTCATTTTTTTTCGCTTGACAAATATATAGAAGTAATTTAGAGAGAGCTAACCATTTTCGAATGTCTCTTCACAAAAGTACAACGAGAGACTACAAGAAGATAAATTTTAAAGAAGTAATGTATACTCATTTTATGACATGTATATATAGCCCAACACTTAAATTCTGTCTCTTGGACACTTTAGGTGAATGGAACCATTCTGGTTCTTTAAGGTGCATTAATTTTCAAATTTAAATTTTGTGATGTCATAAATATGTAATGAAACCAAATCATCAATTCTATCTACTGGAGCTGAGGTATGAGCGGATATCATTCCGATTCGATCCCTGATGATCACGTGGGCTGTGAGAGTATATATAAGCAGCGAGTATGGAGGTTGCAAGTCAGTTAATTGCAGTGTGAAGCACAGGGGCCAAGCCCGTTTTAACATTAATATCAATGTAACCATAAATCACTTCGTTGATAACCCTTGATAAGTAATACGTCAAAGTCTTACGTGCCTGAATATGGGTTTCCAGAATTATTCTACAGTGCATGCGCGGATCTAGAGGGGGGGTCGGGGGGGGGGGGGTCCCGACCCCCCCTGGAAAATGAAAATTTATTAAATTTACATAGTAAAATTATCGCGAAAATAGGCCTCGGACCCCCCCCCCCCCCCCCCCTGGCAAACACAATTATCCTTCGGACCCCCCCCTGGAAAAATTTTCTGGATCCGCGCATGCAGTGTTAGCTGAAAGTTTATAGGAAGCGCGCGCTCGATGGCAGATAAAATAGGACATTGTAAATATTATTGATTAAAGTATTTGATGGAGAATTTATATATAGTTGATTTAGGTAATATTTCTTAAATTGCTCAGAGAGCAGCCTAATATTCGAACCAGAAACGTTACAGTTATACATTCTTCACTTGACATGTTTGATCAATATCTTTATTATCAAAATGTTCTTGACTCAAGAAATCACTTTTTATAAATTATAATGTCAATTTTGAACTATCTTGGAAGTGCTGTACGTTGTATTCTATGATTTGAAAATATTGTTAAAACAGCAACCATTTATTATAATAAAAATGCCAATGATCCCAAAATTTGAAAATTTATTTTGGACCCCACTTGGATTTTTATCTATACATGTGCCCTTTTTTATCCCATTTACTCAGTATTTCTCTTTAGTACAATTGAATCTGTTCAATTCGAAACGTCATATTTTATAAAGGACAAATAATTGTTATAGCTGAAGTTGCTTTTAGTATTATTTAATAGTTGATGTTTTTAATCAGACAAAGTACAGCGCTTTATCAGATATTTTAATCATTTAATTATTAAGGAAAAACTTGTATATAACAAAAGACTTGACCTATAGGACCGGTGTTATATAGTGCCTTTTCCCCCTAGCCATCTTTCGCCCCGGAAAAATGGCTATATAGCAGTTCTTTCCCCCGGAAAAATGGCTATATAGCAGTTCTTCCCCCCGGAAAAATGGCTATATAGCAGTTTTTCCCCCAGGGAAAGCTGACTATATAGTGGGCTTTCCCCCTTTTTATAGCCAGATTACCCCCACGGAAAATCTACTATATAGTGGATTTTCCTCCTTTTTACATTCCGGCCATGTATATGGCGGACCATTCGTGGCTATAATTTGCAATGATTGATATGATATTAACTTCTCATAAAATAGGATAATTATGGCATTTATTAATACATTGAATAAAATAGTATTTCATGGTTTTTTAACTCCAAACATGAACTAAGGCACGCACCTCCATAACATTCATGTGTCATCATCGTTTATTTCACCTGTTTTTACACCTTTTTAAAACACCTTTTACACGGATTTCGGAATACCTCGAATCTTTTTCATCTAATCGATGCTTATCTACAGTTTCGACTACGACGTTAAGAACACGTGAGAACACATTTGAGTAAAAATACGCTGGTTTGGATTTTTAATTTTCCAATATATTACCATCTCTGTATAAGCTTCTCCAAGGGAACTAATTGTACAATATTGACTTAATTTTGTAGAGGAAGGGAATAAAAAGTGGAAATGTATTACTCCCATTGTCCAAAAGGCTATCAATTTTAAATTAATACCGTTTGAATTGACGATCTTAAAACAATTATATATTTCTTCTTCTAAATATCAAACGGGAGACAGGGTGCAATGATATGATGAGAACTGAAATGTTTTAGTTTTATTTTGATTGATGGGGTTCTAAATCATGGGTAAGGGGTATTTTAATTGATTATATATCAAAAACATGTGAAAAGTTAGTGTTTACAATTTTGTTTTAAAGTTACGCATATTCATATTTTTTAGCACATTTTTTACGAAACGCGTGATTTTATGATGTAAACATTTTGTTTAAAAAAAGGAAATGTCTTCACAACCAGAACAATGTCGGTATCTTTGCTGGTTACTTTGGAAAATGTGAAATGGAGCCTGAACTAACCTTATGTATATATTTACACTCAGTATTTGCTAATTTTCCACTTTTAAGTTTGCAACGTGATTTATATAAATACAATTTTGAAAACGATGCCATATAAATCAAAATATACGATTCACTTACCTAAAAATCGTATATTACTATTTGTTTCATATTTTTGCAATAAAGATTTACTTGTGTACCATACTTTTTCTTCGAACAATGAAACAAGGGTAATTTTAAAAAAAAAAAAACCAAAAAACCAACACATCTATTGTGATGAGCTGACTTATTTTTTTTTTAAATATAAGCTTGGTCTTCTAATCAACTAACAAGTTAAAAAAGTCGTATACATGTATGCGCTTAGGTTGGTTATTTATTTTTGATTTTCGGTTGCTCCCTTTATGAATAAAAGTTTATTGATTTATTTATCTAGTTATTTATTATATCATTAGTCATCTTATGAATTGATTAAATGTTTTGAAGAATAATGAATTTACCTGCGTACCTTTTAAAAAAAAATTGTTCGTAAACTTTGGACTATATATGATATGGGCGCCTTAGATGGCCCCCTAAAATGAACATCGTCGTTTTACTTCAATTGTTTTGTTTTCTTTGTACAGATATATGTGATATTTATACATTATGTGCTCACATTTAAGAAATATGACATCGTAAAGACAACCTTTTCCCGCCATTTTTGCAATTTTAGCATAAAACAGCTTGTTTTCAAGCAGTTTTTCTTTCAGAAAACATAGAGCGCATGCTTGAACAAACAAAATATTTTAATCAGAGATATATATAGCCAAGACTAATAAGTAACAAAAAAATATCTTTGTTCAAGCACGCGCTCTATATTTCCCATTCGTAAACGGATAAGAAAAATGTCAATTTTTGACCGATTTTGATTTAATTGTAGTAATAGCGTTACTTCTGACGTCATATACTGCAAGTGAGTGCAAATAAATCAAATGAATAGGTAAAAAATATATTTTAAATCAACTCTTGTAAAAAATAACATAACATGTTACTGTACCCGAACACTTTAAAAAAAATGCGAATTATGGGGGCCAAATTTAAATCATATATATAGTTCTTAAAAAAGAAAAACAGAATCGTAATTTTCAATCATTTTGATAAGGAAATATATGAGCGATTGTGTATTTTTAAATGATGTTTTTACTTTTAAATGACCGTAAAAATATGTTCATGTGGTCATATTTAGTTTTTGAGATATGGGGCCCTAAAAAATACATTTTCTTTATAATTGGATTTCAAACATCGGGCTCGAAAACAACAAAGGCCCCTACCCTGCATGGGGGCTAAAATTTTCAAAGTAGAGCTGTTCATTTAAAAAAATTACCTGAAGTTTCTTTTATACTTATTACAATATTAATAGGTATATTCAGTATGTTACTTAAACTTAGAGAGCCACCTCAGTCTAGTATGTGACCTAATCAACTAGTCTAGAGTGTCTAAACATGATAAGTAAAATCCATGACTTGTATAGCAGATGTTTCAGAGCTTGTAATCATAGTTTAAGGTCCTTTCTACATTGATACTTACATTGTTTTAAAATCCATTGTAAAGAAAAAAAAATGAATAATGCAAGTCTATAACGAGGACTTCACACAGTAAAAATGTTGAAAAAAATTAAGCACGCATGCACAATATTACATTAATATTAACAAGCGTTTAAGTAACTTTATTCAAACATTTTTAAATCATCTATACACATTAACTTTTCATGCGATTAAGAAAATAGGTAAACAAAAATTCCGAACTGTTTCGGGATTCGAACCCAATAAAAAACGTCGAATACTATTTCAATCTATTCTAACTGCTTTACCACGCAACTTATCTGGACAAGACTTATACAGGGAGAATTTAAAACAGCGTTCTTAGATTTCATAGGTATTAATGATTTTTCCCAAAAGTTAGATTTTTAAAAAATATTTCTATATTAAAAAAAATAGGAAATTGGCAGTTTTCAAGATATTGTCTTACTCTGAACGTTAAGATTAGATTAATTTTGTGTCAAGTAGGCAGTTTTTTCACAACAATGAGGATCCCCTTTTTTAAAAACATGAAATCTGCCACATTTGTATGTGTAATCATTTTCAAATTCTTATAATGTTCTTATAAAAGTTAGTACAAACTCGAAAGAATGAATATTGAGTAATCTAGATAAAATAAAATTTACCCAGAATCAATCATTTACAAACCCTTTTTAATAATTAAAATTTACATCTATTACATGTATTTAATTATTTTTTTTTTTAACATTATCTTAAGGATATGTCAGTTATTTTTTTCATTTTTTCAAAAATTTAGCGAAAGTCAATAAATGAATAGACTGTAACCTACCTGTAACTAATTTCCTTTGATCTTTGACACCCTTACCTGTGCACCATTCTCACTTAGCTAAAATCAGTAACCCATAGAAAATTCAGAATTTTAGCTAAGTGGGAAGACATCAGCTAGCTGTACAAATAAAGTTAATTAAATATATAATGTATCTAAAACGTATTTAGATAAGAATTATAATAAACAAAAGGAATATGAGAGATATTGCGATGAAATATACAAATTTTACACAAGTTTTCCAAGCCAGAGGAAAACGAACATCGAATAACCAGGCCAGTGCATTAATTACAAACAGAATAATGCACACAAAATAAGAAATAAATGCAAAAACTTTAAGACCACGAAAGGAATATTACACGATGGCCACGAGTTATAGGTGTCCAATCGGGTGTAACGAAATCGAAGGTTTTCGAGTGGTGTTCAGTTTCAAGTATCTTTCGACTGTAATTAAAAATTTTATCCAATTGTGTTTTATTGCCATACCTTGTAAAAAATATAGAAAAATTCAAGAATCGTAAGATAGCGTATATCTAGTACGTATGTGTAATATGCAGAACCAAAGGTAACCCAATTCTAACTCCGTGTTTTATGGGGGATATGTACATTCCAAATGTAAACCATTTTTGAACTGGCTTGTTTCTGCCCACAACTGACCACAACTGTTGTCAAAAGATAAAACAGCGATACATTTGAGGTTTTACGTCTTGTATTGTAGACAAAACAATTGAACAATGCCCTTTTAATCACTTAGAGATATGCAGCTGCAGACTAATACATACACATGTATACTCATGATATTTAATTCGGAAAAAATAATTATGAAAAAGGTTCACTGGTATCCACTCTAAAACCATTTGTTGAAGAAAGGTCTAAGCTTGTTTATTCAAGGTGTAACTTTGTCTCAAATTTCTGTTACCATATTCAAATTCGTCTCAGTCGGCAGGATATATATTGTGTTTATTGAGGTATACATCAGAATTATCTTTCCGCTAAAAGATATCCCTCTGATAAGAGAGATAACTTCTGTAGAAATTGATCTGACTTTGTTTCTGTTAACTCACAAATATTAAGGTATGTAGCAACAAGGGAGGCGGTGTTGGATCAAATTTTTATGAGGCAATATCTACATATATACCCCTCCCCCATGGATTAATTTTAAAAAATATATATTACTAAATTCTATGTACTAGTTCTGTACATGAGCAGTACATGTTTGATGGTTTAGGCCAGAAAATTTTTTGATATTTTTTCTCTCTATCTATAGCTCATTAAAAAAAGTGAATGAATTATAATTTGGCAAAACGTGACCAAAACAAATGCAAATTGTAAACCTAGTTATCGCCGTTTGAAACCTAAAACATTTCAAATGTTTAAAATGAGATAAGGGGTTTCTATTGGGAGGGAACAGTTATGGGGCAACAAAATAAAAAAAAACAAGTATCACATTTCATTCAAGACAATGTATACCTATATTGAGATCATACAAATTCATGGAAGCTCATTCATTTGATCGCCTTTTTTTGTTATAACAAAATGCTCTGGTTTACATTTTTGGCATTTCTAAAACATATAGATCCTTTTACTATTATCTTATCCAAATTTAAAAACAACAAACCTTTCTTGAAAAATTAGAAACGGTGGCAATTTATCATGTACTGTATTATATGTAAAACATTTATGTAAAACCTTCAATAAAAAGCAGCGCTTCATTATGTTTTGTAATATGAATTGCCAATGTATATAACTATACACCATTTTTCATATAAAGTAAATATTTTTTATTTCATGCTGCGATGGTAAAAGTTTGCTTTTTCTTATCACTATGTCTAGTTTTGATTAGACACTTTATCAATTTTTGAAAAATCTAGCAGCGGTTTATCACTTCAACTTTGTTTCATTTGAATCTATTGATATTGACTTTGATGAAAATATATATGAAAAATATATGTTAAAAATAATAGCAGAGGGATATTATACCTTAAAGACAATTAACTTTTGAACCCCTTACCCACTTCTCAAAAAATGTACATGTACTTTAGTTATACGTATACGTGTAAAATAACTGTGCCTCTATGGACACAGAAGATTTAAGTATAGACTGGGGTTTTCGTTGTTCTAAAAATAGATCCCATGCCGACTGATGAAAATATAAATTATCACTTACAACAGCTGTAGCACAGTGCATCTGCAGACAAGGCTTGAAGATTTGAAAATCTGAAAAAATATGAAAGTGGTTCATTGGTAGCCTTTCTACAACCATTTCTGGAGATAAAAAAAGTTTAATTTTGCATCAATGTTAAAACTTTACATCAAAATAGGTTCTTGTTTGCGTAATTTGCTTACAAAACAACAAGTAAAACCTCATTTATTGATGTTTTATCTTTTGGCAACAGTTTACTTTTGGATCTTTGAATATACACGATGGCTTCAGGTCCCCCTTGGATGCAATAAAATTCAGAAAAAAAGTTATTAGTGAATTAAAAAGGCTTATTTAAATTTAAAAGGCTTATTAATTTTATATGATCATTTTGTTTTAGAAAAACAACAATCATGGCAAATGAACCTGAAACAAACTTTTTGAAGATTATTTTTCTGTTAATGAGGTATGGATCAACAGTATTGCAGCACAAAATTGAGTATGAGCTACGAATTCGAAAATGGCAAACAGTGACTGATTTCTTAAAAGAAAGAAAACATGATATACTCCATTTAACTCTTGATAAGAGCAGAAAATGTTGCATCAAAAACTGCAAAATACAAACTGCATCAAAGCGTTTGATAAACACGAGATTGTTAGAACTTATGTACGAAGATGTTAAAAGAAGTTGCTTACCAAGGTTTATTCACTGCTGTTCTTGTAACTTTACCTCCAAATCTGACTTAGACATCTAACGAGCTGCCTGCTTTTGGAGGTAATTGATCTTGGACAGAAACAAGCAATTCACAATTTACGAAATCTACGGAACAGCAAGGCACTACTACACAGAGGAAACGCTGAAATGAATGATGACGAATACGAAGGTCTGTGGGCGAGCTTGACAAATAATATAAAGGAAGTTGCTGAGAAATGCGAGTCATATTTTTATTCATCAATTTGTAAGGATGTAGACAGATTAAAGAATAGATCCCTTGAACAGTGGGAATGTTACAGGGCACAAGAGTGTTGGAAAGAATTGAAGGTAACAAAAATAATGAACACAATTTCTCCATATCAATCAGATAAATTGTTAATTTGTTTATTTAAAAATATATGTAAATCACTTCATATCTAAATATTGCTATTTGAGTTATAATTAACTAAAGAATTGCTTTATTTAAGTTATTATCATTGAGAATTTTACTAAAAAATGTGTATTTTCAAAGATTTATGTTAAGAAAAGTTCATGCGTTATTACGTGCATATATAAACATCACTTTTATCTTGAAGAAAGTAGATGATTTTCTTCAGAGTGTGGTGGAACAATGGACTACATCAAATTTATCGGAAATGAAACGTGACGTTGAAATGGAAAACATGTATGGTATGTGCAATTACTTCAAGAACTCAATAAGCAGATTTCCCTTTGTTAATTCTAAATAATAGTATTCTTTTTAAAAGAGTATATTGCTTGAGGTGCAGCAGAGATTTTGTAATGCAGAAAATAAGTACCCAAAATCCAAATTACCTGGTATATGTAACATACAATGATGAATTTTTAACATTAATGCATATGGTTTTATAATAGGTTAACACATTTCGTTTTTTTTCTGTTCATGTGTACATAGCACACTATTTAATTATCTTATTTCATGCTTTATTTGATTAACATATAAAAGATAATTAAAAATTCGGGAATGCTTAAATAGAAACATAAATAAGATTGATATGTCAAAAAATTGGGTTTTGAAATCTGACTTGACGCAGTATGTGACTTTATTTAGATTATTCAACGTCTTGCCTTAAAGACCACAAAGAAAAAATTGGTACATATGTTGGACCAAAGAGAGCAATTAACCACAGTTTAAAGGCTCTTGAAAAGTACAGGTTTATGGTCATAACTGGAGAGGCAGGAAGTGGTAAAACGCGCTTTGGACTTGAGTTGATGTCCCGGATGCAGAAAAAACCCAAAACAACATAGCATTAATTTTAACAGAATGCAGGCAATGGAGCAAATTAGATTTTGAGAAAGAGTACATTCTCTTCGTTGATGATTTATTGGGAAAATCAAATGCTAATGATTCAACTTTTCAGGGTTGGAGCACGACCTTTGATTCAATGCATAAAAAGTTAATGAATAATCGTGTGATTATCATTTTTGCTCTAAGAAATTGTATTTGGCATTTAATGAAAGACAGATTAGCTGACTACACATTGTTCAGATTGCTGAATTCTTCCAATCTCCCAGTCGATCTCTCGGGGATGGAATTTGAAATAACACCTGAAGAAAAGTTAGAAATGCTGATAAGATTTTGTAGATTTTATAATGTTATTCTGTGCAATACCACTCGTGAAGAAGAGGTGTCATTTGAATGTTCAAACAACGGTCCTTTGCGTCTTAGTCAGAAATCACTTCAAATTATTATAAACTTGGATACTACGGGTGGGTTCCCATTTTTATGTGAAGAATTTTTCTCAAATCAAAAGTTCTTAAAAATGGGATCAAGCTTTTTCATGCTCAATCTGCTCGCAGTTATGTTAAAGGACAAGTTGATGAATTGTTAAGTCACGAAAAATACTTGGGTTACGCAATATTGGTTTTCTTTCCTTTGAGAGATAATTCGCTTAAGGTGATTAGTCTAGAAGAACTCTTAAAATATAAAACAGAAATCATCAAACTTGGAGGAATGGTTGGAGATATTAGCCCCATAAAGATAACCAAAGCATCAATAAAAGGTTCTCTAAATGACATGCTAGATATCTTTATTATTTATTGTGAACGTGGCTACAGGTTGAAACATATGGTCATATTTGAAGCTGTTTTATTATCTTTAGGAGAAAATTTTCCTGAGGAATTTTTAAAGCTTGTTTCAAAGTCGGTCATTTTTACTTATGTCAGATCTAAAGGTTATGTTCCTGAGAAGCACGAGGTAATTATCCAGTTAGATGAGGACTTGACAGAATCTTTAGCTAAAAAACTGATAGAAATGTATGGATCAAACAAAGAAGAAGCATATTCTGATATATACAGTCATCCATCATTTCATGGCAGACGACTTGTAGATTGTTTTTTGGACATCGTAGAGAGGGAGGAAAGTTTTAAGGTCTTTATAAATTCTTTTTTAGCTGGTGCCTGTAAGGAAAGAAAAGATGTTTTAGCTAGTGAAGTGATCAGACGATTTATTAGCTCTGATAAATTTGAAAGTGAAATTTTAGATTTGATACTTAATTATGATCTTATTCATAGTTTCAGACATTGTATGACTAACTCAGGATTTCGAAAAAAAAAATTCACAGTTGATTTTTAAAACCTCAGGTTTTCAGATTATAAAAAAAGCTTTCAGATATAAAGCCCGGAAATGCATAATTGAACTTCTTAATTGTTTTGATAAGGAAAATAATCTAATGACAGACGAAGAAAAGCGAAATGTAGCTTGTGCACTTACAGAAATGTGTAAAGGGTTTTCTTTTCTGTGTGATATTGTTTTGCATCATAATCCCTTAGATGGTAATGACTGGAGTGATGTACTGACAAGGATAGGTGAACTTTATCCTAATCAAAACGGCAAACGTAATATGTTTTACCTTAACGTCATTGGAATTTCTATAGAAATCGGTCATCTGGACATCGTTTTAAAATTTCTGGAGAGGATTGAAATCCTTATATTACCAATAATTGAAAAGTTGATGTACAGCAGTTTTCTGAATAATGATGAACACTTATTTAATATTATGTGCAAACTAATAAAAATGGTGTTAACCGCTTAGATTCCTACGAATCAGCAACTTTAATCATCGATTTAGTTCAATTCAGTGGTAACGAGGACATGTTTATTGCATTTCTGGATAAATTTGAATGCAAGTTTGACTTCTGTACTCAGGATGAAAACACTACAATACTTCATGTATGTGAAACGAACAATTTTACTGATTCTAATTTACTAAGGCTTCTTCTGAGGCCAGAGGGAAAGTTCATGTTTAACTCTGAAGACATGGATGAAATGACACCTGTTCAATGCAGGAAATCCTACCAATATCTAGGTCACTCACTCAGCAGTCTTGTTCGTGGTGTAGATTGGAAGGATGATACACTGGTTGTATATTCATCATTAAAGCATGCTCCAATTCTGTCGGGTTTCACTAAACAAAAAGGTCCACCAAGATCCAAGGACTGCTGACAGTTACAACTTGTATCAAGACTTGAGTTTTAAATAGTGTTTTGGGGATTCTAGAAACAGTCCATTGTATCAATGAGGAGCAACATTTTATCTCAAGTACAAGGAAAGAAGTTAAAGTTCCAATGCACAAAAACTACGAAAATCTTTGCGAATGATAAAGACTTTGATAGAATGGACATGTTTACCTACTTTTATACAGTTTCAGGCTGAATTCTAAATTTCGTTTGCATTTCAATTATCGGTCTTTATTTTTATTCATTTGAAAATATGTAAGACTTATTATGTGTTGTTCTTATTCTGCAGAAATAAGTTTAGGTATCATGTTATACCATTATAGTGCAACTCAGACAAATTCAATTGCCTGTGTATTAATTTAATGACCAGTAAATGTACACTTTTTATCCGTTTTGCGTTTTTCTTAATATTCTGCTTGTTTTTTCATATACATGTATTGTTTTTATCTCAGACCAGAGAAACAATGTGTAAATATACTTCCATTTCTGCAGCATGATATAATATGGGTTTTTTTACGAAGGGGGGGGGGGGGGGTTGGTGGAACAAAAAAATGTTATCATTTAGCTTTGTTAATAATTTGAAAGATGTAACTAGCATTTGTTTTACTTTTGTGCGAAATTCATGGATTTGATATGTTGTACAACTTTAATTATATTAGTGTTATAAAATATAGGTTTGAATTTGATGCAATGTACATTAACATATTATCTGATTATATGTACCTATTTAAGACATATTAAGTTTTATATTTGTATAAAGTATTTAATGTTGTCATCATTCCTATCCTACAAAGATGTGTACATGTACTTAATATTTAATGCTTACTAAGAATATTTACATTTTTCAGTTTCTTTGCATGTTATAACACTACGTATCGATTTTGTACTGTCCAATAGATTCAAATGAGGTTTGCTTATTTATATTCAAATATTTAGTCGTATAGTTGCTAAAAATTATAAATATATATTAGTAATAAGGAATCATTCTTTGAATATTCTGAGGTAATATTTTGTTTAGGGCATGGTCAAATTTATCATAAAGCAATAATAAGGATTTCTTACTCCTTAATTAAATACACCTTGAAAGTTTTGTAGATTGAATATGTTGACTTAATTTTCACTATTAAATAAAACCTATTTGTCACTCATGATTTAAGAAAGTATTATTAAACGATTGCCGATGAAATCAGAAATATAGTGTGTAATTACCTTGTCTTTGATGAAATCAATAATATGTATATGTTTAAATCTAGAGTTGTTATCAGAGGTCTTGAGCAAATTCATCTTTAAAACTCGACTTTGACCCGTTGATGCACGGGTTGACATTGCATATTATGTCAGGCATTTAAGAAATAGATACATCAAATCTGCACACCATGCATGTTGACAATTAGATCACTCGGAATTTTTCATATTAAACGCACTGAGTTAGAGTTATATCCCGTATTTTCTTTCATGAACATAATATATAGCAAATGTTTAATGAAAATTTACAGGTATTTGTATCATCGTGTTTTAGTTTATCCATGCAAATGTGATTTTGTGAAAGAATAAACTAAAGAGCATCCCGTGAGTTAGCGTTTTATTGTTTAAAGTTAGATTTCTCTTTGAACAAATTAATAGATTGATTGTAAAAATTAAGTTAAATTAACTAAATCACTGTTAATATACATCAGTACGTTAGCTAAAGGAAACAGCCAAATCGTCTCCTGTGAGAACTTTAGTCTGACATGATCATGTTCACTTCGTGAAGTCCGTGATTTTTCTTAGGTCGCTGTAGGTTTCGACCAATCGATAAACGGAGTGTGAAGGTTTAAGTCGTGTCAGTTTCCGTCGCTGTAAGTTTCGAATGATCGATAAACGGGGCGTGTAAATGTTTCTATAGAGCTATGAATTAACAATAAGTTTCCGTAAAATATAGAGGGAATCATACTCGAAAAATGTTGATACATTTATTTAAATGCCAACACACAAAGATAAATAATGAGATAAAATTTATGACGAAATAGTATATTTACGTCTCCAAACATTGTTGTATAATGTATTGCTACTTTCAATAAAAACTACCTAAGATCGCGAGTTGCATACAATTTAAATCTATTTATAGCGCTATTTAGTAACAAAAAATATGCGTATGACGTTGAAATGTAAACATCCACCATATTTGCAAAAAGGAAGCAAAGAAAGCGACCCAGTGCAAAAGAATACGATTATTTGAGTGCTATCGTCAATACAACGACAAATACGTAAGTAAAATTAAATTTAATTATTATTAAAAGTTCGTTACTAATTGTCTAATTGTTGTTACAAATCGTAAACTTTGATTGATAATAAGTAGTTTGCTTGAAAATGAAAATCCGTACACGAGAATCTGTGGTCAAATTTGAATGAATACAACCTTTTCAACCAATGTTTTCAATATAAGGCTTTCAATTTGCTAGTAAACTCTTTTCTTCTAAATTGACATTCTTAAACAATTAGCCCTAGGAAAACAAAATTTAAAAGAGTTCACTACATTATAGATCATGGCATTGGATAACATGCATCTTAAATGAGATAATTTTTCTCCCGCGCCTTCTGTAGAGTTAACCAATGAAAAATCATCTTTCTATTTACATAGAATATAATAGAAGTTATAAGGAACTTAGCTATTTTAAAATATATCTAATGTATTGTCTTTAAATATATGCTTTATCAGGTTGGGTCTGAGCCAGATATCAATAGCTTGTTCATGTCGCATGTAGGCCTATACAAATCTGTAATGCTTATCAATTTAAGGAAGTAACCTTTATATGAAGTATCATTCTTTAAAGACTCAACCTGTGTATATTTCCTTCTTAATATTTCCTTTAAGATATTTGGGTTGTGGTATTTAACCTTTCAAATTTCCTTGAAAACGACTTTCGTGTACTCGACAACTCTCTCACCTAGTACAGTAATTTATTGTACAGTGATTAGTTGTAAATGTTTACGATGAGGATTTCGAAATAATTCGGTTTTTTTTATATTGGCATAAGATAAGACAGCTATTTTTATATTTAAAAGTTTAATAAGTTGCAATGCCAGGGAGATTAATTGTGAAATTTTGCCCTTAGGTACATTGTACATGTAGTTTACTTATATTCATAATGGGTGATTTATAATAATCGGCTGTGCTCTAATTTAAGTCCTCTTACTTTCACAAATTTAAGGTTTATTTGTTGCTAGCGTATCGTATGATCATTTTGATTTGCATGTATTAATTTTGATTTTAGATTTCATTAGAAATGTCCTTTTTACATGCACACCTTATTGTCTTGGGTATTTCTACATCTTTAATGAATAGACTACTGCTGTTATATGTATGATAAGGTTTTCAAAGTATTACAATATGTAATAATGCAGTTTGAAAATTTTAATTTGCATTGTTCATATTTAAAGTATCTTTACTTTCAGTAAGATTTACTTTTATCTGCATCATTATGTTGCAAACACTGTTCAGTATAATTAAAAATGGTTAAATATCATGTGTCGATATGCTTTTTCTGCATACCTGTGCAGGGTTTCTTAATAGTTGCTCTATAAAATGATCAGTGGACCTTTAATTGTCCTCGTTTAAAACTGATATGAAATCATAAATACGCATTTTACCTTTTATTTCCGACTACCGCCATATTAGTTTTGGATTTCTATTGATACGCTCATCGTTAAACACCCCAGGCCAAGAATACTTTTCATGCTCCCCCACATTCAGGTATTTCATTCCCTATAAAACAGTTTTGTTATGTTGTATGCATTTTATAGCTTAAAAGATTTAAATATTCAAAATGTGTACATCAAATAACCTGAAATATTTTATAACGCTGACAAATTGTCAATTCTTATAACTTAATCGACAACTTTCCAAACTTATTGTTTAGTTACAGGGTACCTTATGTACAGGTTTCAAATGTGTAATGCAAGATAGATATACAAATCACAAGTTAATTCTCAAACTTAAACAGTAATAAAAATAAGGAAATGTTTTTTTTAATACTTAATACACCATTGAGCTTAAGTATCAACCATTTGCACATTTTGTATATTAAGAAGAATCCGCAGCGAAAAATTAAGATCCCGATGCATAATAATTTTACATAAAAATATATTTAGCAATAACTGTCTCATCCTTTTCACACAGTGCATGCATAGATGATAATTAATATACATCTATTCCATTAATGTTCAAAAATAGCCATTTGAAACCAGAATTGAAAAAAGGAAAAATTATTTTTTGATGAATGTTAAATTCAATGGATGTACTACAATCGACAACTAAATTTTATTTTATAGGACAGGAACCACAAATTTTCATCTTTTTCATACACTCGACATATGCATTGTCTGAATCCCCCGCGTTTTTTTTTTTCACAAACTCACTGCTTTCGTTCTTTGTTAAAGGTTCGTTTGTATCTAGTAAATCACTCATAATTCCATCTGTATGGTCACTATCCTCGGGATTTCTGCTTCTGCATTTTGATTGAGTCAGCATAGTATGGTGGCATAGATCTGCCACCACTTGTCAGATAATTATGTCGACTTGTCAGATCTTGATGTCGACTTGTCAGATCTTGATGTCGACTTGTCAGATAATTATGTTCACTTGTCAGTTCTTTAAGTCGACTTGTCACTTATTCACGTGGTTAAGAATTCAACACTTTAACCTTTCCACGCCCAATTTGTGCCACCCATTTGAAATAATATTTTCTGACAAGTCGACATAAGGATCTGATAAGTCGACATAATCATCTTTTAAGTCGATATAATTATTTGACAAGTCGACATAATTATCTGACAAGTCGACATAATTATTTGACAAGACGACATAACATCTGACAAGACAACATCATTATCTGACAAGTCGACTTACAATATAAATGATAATTTTCTTTAAACTAGTGGCCATATTATTTTTTCTGTCAGATAATTATGTTAACCTGTCAGATCTTTATGTCGACTTGTCAGATGATTATGTAAACTTGTCAGATTTTTATGTCGACTTATATGGTATTATGATGACAAGAAAATGGCAGTTGGTGGCATTATCACGCTTTGACAACAAAATGTTGAGTCTCTATAGTCACTATGGTTATTTTCTAACAAGTCAACATAAAGATCTGACAAGTTGACATAAATATCTGACAAGTCGACATAATCATATGAGAAGTTAACATAATTATCTGACAAGTG
This sequence comes from Magallana angulata, assembly GCF_025612915.1. Classification (NCBI taxonomy): domain Eukaryota; kingdom Metazoa; phylum Mollusca; class Bivalvia; order Ostreida; family Ostreidae; genus Magallana; species Magallana angulata. Next base: position 4,856,034 of record NC_069115.1, read on the forward strand.
GTGGCAGATCTATGCCACCATAAGTCAGAAATATATTTTCTCTATCCAATCACAGGATGTAGACAAAGATCAGGTGAAGTTATCCATTAGCACTGTCTAAGACTCAACAATACACTTCTTTTTTTCCAGTCCTTTTGTTGTGCTTTAAATGTCATTCACTATCCAGTCAATCAGTTGTGTTAAATAATTAAATAATTCAAGCAATCATATAACCATCACCTGGGTCAGTTTATGAGTTAACAATTGAGAAAATGTTTTAAGTAGTTCAAAGTTCAAAGAAAAATCCTTTTTCTGTGAAAGAATTGTTTTCGGCCCTTTGGGCCTAAAACAGTCGTTTCTTTAACTGAATGAACAGTTTTTGGACTTTATCCCTCACTTAACGCATTTTTTAACGAAAAATTTTGTATAAACACAAAACATTCGATAGTTACTAAACAACTGTTAGGAAATATTCAATGAACGATGAAACAAAACAAACTGAAGTCCATGCAAATATATCGAAAAAAATATCGGTAATTTGTTAAAGAGAACAACATTGCAAATATGAATTTGCAACCTAAATGAAAAGTCAGATTTAAATGTACCATAATTTTTACTGTGAAAACGAATTATAGAAATGGGTTTAGGAACAAGGATTTCTGGCCCGTTTGAAATATATCAGAGCACCTTTATTACTTTCGTAAGTTGATCAAACTTATTCAGTAAAAACAAAAACGCTACCTTTTTACAAAGAAGTAAAAATACTCAACACAAACAGTTTCTTTGATATAGTATGACTAAATTTTCAGAGTATCTACCTACCTATTAAAAAGCCATTCCAATTAAAGCCATGTTACATTAGCCTATAATTCTTTTAATGTAAAATATAATGCAGGGTTGCAGTATTGTGACACATCCGACCGACGGATTAGCCGGTTATTTGTATCAAATTTTGTCATGTATCATTTAAATTTATTAGGAAAGCTATGTAAGAAATCGATTTTATAACGATAATCATTGCAGGACAATATAACACACTAGGTAAATATGCATTAGAATATCTGATTTTATGTCGCTAGCTTTCGGACCATTCTTGTTCTACCAGCTGACTACTTTACAATTGTGACTAACAAAGGCAAAAAAGTTTGATAAGATCGATAACATCCATTTATAATAATCTTGGGGTCAACAGTTTGTTATACCAAACATTGAAGAAATGCAAACGCATCTTCTATATAATCATTTCAAGTGTCTATGAATTTAAAATGATGATAAAAGGTGTCAAAAATACCCATTAAAAGCACTACTCAAACGATAAAAGTGTCACTGCAATCTCAAGACTACTAGTTCGCCAAGCAGTTGAATGCCTTAAAAAGTATGATAATTAAGATTTGTTTTTTATTTGATCTAGGAGACAACCGTTTTGAGATAGAGAATGGCAAATAAAAATGAAACTAATTTTCTGAAGATAATTTTGTTGTTGATGAAATATGGATCGAAGGTTTTACAGCACAGAATTGAGTTTGAACTTCGAATTCGGAAATGGCAGCGAGTTTACGATTTCATAGTAGAAAGAAAACATGACATTCTTCATTTGACGCTTGATAGGCACAAAAGATGCTGTATTAACAATTGTTCAGTAAAGATTTTAACAAAGAGTTTGTTACATAAAGGTTCATTGGAGCTTATGTTTGACGATGTGAAAAGAAGTTGCTCAAAGAAGTTCATCCATTGCTGTTCCTGCAAATTTATACCGAAATCTGATTTGGATATCAGTAAATGGGATATAACAATGACAAGCTGCTTGCTTTTAGAAGTTATTGGTTTTGATGATCCTGGACAGAAGCAAGCGATTAAGAACTTACGAGACCTAAGAAACAGCAAGGAACTCTTGCACAGAGGAAACGCAGAAATGAAGGATGAAGAATATAAAGAAATACGGAAAAACTTGTCAAACAATATCAAGGAAATAGCTGAGAAATGTGAACGACATTTCTTTTCATCCATTTGTAATGAATTGGAGGAAATAAGAACAAAACCACTTACTCAGAGTGAAGTTTTTCAACTACAAGAGCATTGGAAAGAATTGAAGGTAAACGTTTTAGTGTTTTATGATATCAGAATCCATCCTTCTACTAATTAAAGAGAAAAAAAAGAATGTTACGTGTATGAGTATAGGGAAACACTTATCGAATAAGTGCATGAAATATTTGTTCCACTTAAAGGGGCATGGTCACGATTTTGGTCAAATTCGATGTTTTAGTTTTCAATTTATTCGAAGCATGAATAAACAGTTCTTTACGTTTAACACAGTCGGTTTAGGTCTAAAATTCACATTTTCACTTCAACATTCAGATGTAAACAAAAGCGTTGTTTACTTAGCAAAGAATTGTAAGCTCTGTAACTCGCTCATAACTCAACAAATAAGACTCAAATTTTGGTTGCCTATTAAAGATGTCTTACTGAAGCATTGTAAACATTAAAATCGGAAAAAATAATTTTTGACCAAAATCGTCACCATGTCCCTTTAAACTGACAAAACTTTAAGTGTTCGCTTTGATTTATTTCAAGAGTAATAGTCATCAGAAAAGCGCAACATTACAACAAGACATCGACATGGAAGATATAACATGTAAGTAAAATGGATTTAAATTTAATACTAAAAAAAGAAAAAGCACAAACGTCTATATTCAGAAAACTTATATTTCTAAACGGATTATTTTTGCTTAAACATGTGATAAGGAATAATAAAACTTCTTCGGGGTTCTCGGTATCACTGTGATTTAACCCATTAACAACCAATCTGTCATGCCTATTGATCTGCTGTCTGAAATATGTGAGTTAAATATAAAAGGATAAAGTGAAAGTGAAGTTATATTTTATACCTTTTACAAATGGCAAGAACGAATACCGGTCTCTGTAAAAATGCGTAAACTATTCGTTTAACACTTGCAATTACCAATCGTGAGGTAATGCAGTTACAGCACTGTCATCCAACATGGCAATGACCGAAAAAGGCATGATCAAGAATCGCTGTGATGGTTCTAATGGTAAACAACTGACCCCTTTTTTCTATTTTAGGTTTCTTTACCGTTTTAAATAATACCTTATTAATGAAAAAACAACAAACCGAATGGGTTTCACATAACCTTGTTGGTTTAATATGTTACTTGTTACGTCAACTCACGTACTTTGGTTAAACTATACAATGTTTACGATGTGTTCAATAATACAAACATCGACATAAAACATTTTTGTTCTTTTATAATCAAATGCTATGGTAGTTTTATCTATATAACATAATATTCCGATTTCTAATCTAATGAAAAATAAGAAAGTACATTAAAGCTCAACATCAGTCAAAAACATCTTAACAATATATTATGTGCAACATCCTGATTTCTTTTGAAATCGAAGTGATATGATATACACGTACTCAGGTGACTGTTAAGTTTTTATGGATCACTATATAATAATAAGAAGAAAAAAGTCTTTGGCTCCTTTAAAATTATGCTAATTCCTTTACTGTTTAATTGGATGTAATATATTTGTATGTTTGCATAATTTTAGATTATTCAAAGACTGCTCTTGAAGAACACAAAGAAAAGATTGATATGTACGTAGAACCAAGTAGTGCAATAAAACATGGCATAAAGAAGCTTGAAGAAAAAAATATCATAATAACTGGAGATGCTGGAATTGGTAAAACTAGATTTGCTCTTGAGTTGATGTCTCGGATACAAAACAAACATCAGAACCTCACGGCGTTAGTCCTCACAGACAGCAGCCAGTGGGACAAATTAGACTTTAAGAAAGTATATATTCTCCTTATTGATGATACGTTTGGAAAATCGAAATTACATGAGTGTGCTTTTCAAAGCTGGTGCAGCGTTTTTGATCGCATGGATAAACGATTGCAAACTGGCCAAGTGATGGTCATTTTTGCTCAGAGGAATTGTATTTGGCACTTGATCAAAGACAGGCTCTCTGACTATCCTTTGTTTAGAGCAATAGTCTTGGAAAATGCACAAATAGATCTCTCGGGGGAATTTAGTTTAACAAGAGACGAAAAAGCCAGGATATTAGCTAATTTTTGTAGGCGCCTTAATGTTAAATATTGCCTTACCTTATATGAAGAAGAAACTTTGTCTATATTTTCAACCGATGGTCTGCTGCGACTCAGCCATGAAACTATCAGGACCCTTTTAAACATGGATACTTCTTGTGGCTTCCCATTTCTTTGTGAACAGTCTTTCTCTGACTGTAATTTGTCAAACAAATCCATTTTAAATATATTTCAGATACATTCTAATCTGACTTACATGAAAGAACTAGTGGATGATTTATTGTGCCAGCAGAAAAATATCCATTATGCTGTGTTAGTCTTTCTTTTCCTGGAAGATAAGTCTTGTAATGTTGATGCAATTCTAAAAGCGAAGAAAAAAATTGCAGATCTCGGCATAGTGAACTCTTCAGAAATAATTCCTGCAAAAATTAAAGGATGTCTGAAAGACATGATGAATGCTTGTATCGATGTTTCTGATGATGGTGGTTTCAAATTGAGACACAAGAGGATATATAGTGCTGTGCTTTTATCATTTGGAGAAAATTTTCCTAGGAAGTTTTTAGAGTTTATCTCCAAGACCGTATTGTTTTATAATGTGAGATCTGAAGGTTATGAAGGTGGAAAACAGGAAACCTTTGTTCGATTAGACGTTGATATGACGTTGCCATTTGCAAAGAAACTCATTGATGTATATGGATCAAATAAAGAGGAAGCATTCTCTGAAGTGTACAAACACCCATCGTTCCTAGACAAAAGGCTGGTTGATTGTTTTCTGGGCATTACAGAAAATGATGAAGCGTTCACTGCCCAGTTACATTCTTTTATATATGGTGCTTGCGAGTATGGAAATGATTTTCTGGCAAGTGAAGTTATTAGAAGATGTTTAAACTCTGACAGTGTTGATACAAATATTTTTAAAATGGTTTTTCAGTTTGACCTTGTTTATACTTTTCGACAATATCTAAAGGATTTGGGTTTTGAAAAACCATTTGTAGAAAGTTTGCATCAAAAAAGCTTCAGCATTGAGCTCTTTAATTTTGTTATCAATCGGGGATGCAGGCAATGCCTAATGGAAATTCTGAACTTTTTCGATACAGAAGAGAAAGAACTAATGGCTGAAGGAGAAAAGCAAAGCGTGATTTGCGAGTTGACAAACAAAATGCAAGTTTCTCTGGATAAAATTTTGTCTCTACATAATCCATATTGTGGGGAGGATTGGAGCGATGTTCTTATAAAGTTATCAAAGATGTGCCAGGATCCAGAAGCAAGACGCATGTTTTTAATGAACATCATCCTCATGAGTTCTATCAATCATGTTAAACTCGACATTGCATATACCTTTCTTGCGATGATTGAACCTTTCAGCTTTTATGTAGTGAACGAGTTTATGGATCATGTCTTTTTGTTTAACAATGAACATCTATTTAGGGTGTTGTGCAAAAGGATTAAAAGAGATCAAATCCAAATTGATTCCTGGAGAGCGGCAGAATTATGTATATGTTATACACGTCTATATGGGAACGAGAAAATGTCGAATTGCTTTATGAGTGAATTTCAGTGTGATTTTAACTGTACTAGTCAATGGCTGAAAGATATCACAATACTTCATGCTTGTGAAATTGTCAACTTTTCTGATTCTACCTTATTACGTCTTCTTTTGAGACCAGAGGGAAGGTTTATGTTAACGTCAAAAGATGCATTCTTTGGATGGACTCCCGTTCAGTTCCGGGCAGCCTACAAAAGGATCAGACGACTGGATAAATCGGGTACCCCACGTCAGTCCTCTGGTTATCTTCGTGTACGTGATATAGACAGCTGGAGAGACGATGCTATTGTCGTTTATTCATCTTTCAAATATTCCCCGATCGTTTCAGGTTTTTCAAAACTAGAGTGTCAACCGTCTACAAAAGATTGGTGATAATGAAAGGGAATTTATACTTTGTATTATGCTAGCTGAAGACGCTACGATTACGCGTTGATAAACAATGCACACTTATATCAGCTTTTGTTCATCTGATGTGCTTTAAGTATTATACATTCATTTGTTGTATTTTCACTATAAAGATTACTGTTCATATTGCAGTAATGCATTATTGTCATTATGTTCCCTGTTTGTTTAGACTTCAAAAACAACGATCGTTTTTTTTTTTCTATTTATTCACACACAGGTATCTACAATAATGAACTAATAAAGTTATAAAGTGTTTTGTGTTTCATTTCTGTGCATGTTAAACGTATGTTTAAAAGATTTGCTAAACATAATTCAAAGCATATGTTAGGCATAGGTCTAGCCTGGCCTATAACAAGTTTTTCAAATGAGTACAAAACGGGAACAGAACACTCCTGTGGGGCTATACTTATGCAAGTAAATAACCTGTTATATACATACAAGTATGACGAGGGCATGTTTCTTATTTTGAGCTCCTTTAGCATTATATGTCACAGGCAGAGATAAGCTGATAATACTGACACGGGAATTGTGACGGTAGAGGTAACTGCAGCTCTCTTGCAGGGCAAATTAATGACATAGTTTGGTGAAATATGACGTAACGTCAATTGTTTAATTTACGTCATTTAATTATCTACCTACTATAAAACTTCGGCAAATTATATCAAGTTGCCTTCCAAGAGAGTAGTGCCGCAGTTATTGTGAAGGGGATATTTCTTTTTCTTTATAGTAGTATAACTCATACTCATAGAATTCATACTGTCATTTTCCCCCCGCCGGAACGCGGAGAGGGAACATAGAAATGCCAGGCGTCCGTCCGTCCGTGTGTCCGTCCGTCACACTTTTTTGTAAGTGCTCTCATGCCTACAAATTTTGACGGATTTTCATTAAATTTAAACCAAATGTTTATACCACAGGCACGTAGCATCAGGGGGGGCCAGGGGGGGCCTGCCCCCCCCCCCCCCACTTTTTCTCGCAGCAACGAATTTTTTAAAATTTACATATAAAAAAATGAATTATAATGGAGTTGGCCCCCCCACTTTTTTGGAAGTTAGTAAAAAATTGATATGAAAATTAGGAAATGAGTACTCAAATTGAAGGTACTCCCCCCCCCCCCCCCCCCCCCCCCCCCCCCCCCACGGATTAGGATTTTGAAGATTTTTGGAAACTTTAAATTTCCCGTATTTTATTTTATTTTATTTTTTTTTTGCTTGTCAAGATGTTTTGGATGGGTCTGGCCCCCCCACTTTCAAAAACGATGCTACGTGCCTGTACCACTAATACTTTGGTCAAGTTCGAAAATCAGCATTGGTCGATACGTTTTGTTGGAGTTATGGGACTTTGACCACAATAATTAATTCATTATTGTATCAAAAATTGACCTTGAAAGTACTACATGTATCATGCCTACAAATTTTAAGATTTTCATAAAATTTATACCAAATGTTTTATGCTCACACAAAGACGAGCTGGAGGGGGCATATTGTTTTACTCCTTTCCGTCTGTAATTCAGTACAAACGTGCGTCTGTTTGTCCATCTGTATACTGTTATATCGCGCTCCACCCATCATCGAATATATTGCTAGTTTATTAACATCTGAATTAAGACATCAGAGATATATGTAAGTATAATAATTGACCGGCGGGGGACCCAGGAATTCTATGCTTGTTTATATAGTAGAGCTTACATGTACGTAGTTTCAAGTAGCTTTAACTTTTCTTTTATGTCGTACATGTATATAGACAGTTGTAACCTTGCAGCTAATTACATGTAATTAAACTCAATGGCGTGTGTGCTGAATAAAAGACATTTAAAAAATACATATCAAACTTAGGCCAAAATAAAATTATTGTTTGATTGGAATATTGGTTCCCGCCTCATTAAAATAACCCGCGCTGATAATATTTCATTAGCAAAACATAAAGAACTTTTGTTTATTGTTGTTGTTGATTTTTGTTTGTTTGTTTTATTTTGTTTTTGTCGTATATTATCAATTTTTTACATATATTAAGTTCATTCGTCGAAATAGCTTTTTAAAAAAAAGAATGGATTCAGTCTTACAAATTAAACAACAAAGATCAATAAATATAGTACCTGTAATCCTCTTGGTGGTATAGATGCGTGATAATCCCGTCATCAGGTGGATTCTCCTTCCTTGTATGTTTCGGCGCTGTCCACGACAACCTCCACAGGTGCGCCGACTAGGGTGATCAGCTCCCAGTCCGGGACATTCCAGCTGTCCACTTGTGTACCAATCTTACATTCACAATTGTCTCTCACTGTTTTCGCAACTGTCCCTCTCTTCTTCTCAACAACCATAGCGATGCCATTCCTGCCTCTCTGCTTAGTCGCCCCATGAGCTGTCTTTTCTCCAACACAGTAATTCCGATGACTCTCAGGGCTCGTCACAAGGATTGTCAAACAAAGCCCCGCACGCCAACCTCCACTGGGATACACCATACTCTCCACCCACTCTCCTGACAATCTGCCACAAACTCCTGATATTTACCCATTTTCCGCTCATAGGCGTCTTTCATTCTCTCCCCCCAAGGAATTGTCAGCTCCATTATAATGACCTGCCTACTTGACGGGGACCAGGTCGCTTGTTGGTGTATGCTAACTTCGTTGGGAATTGCATTCTGGTCTTCAGGTCAGCTCGCATTTGCCAGTCTCCTGCCGTGCCAAGAAGTCCTCTACCCTCCCCAGTGCTGCAACTCTTCCCCCTCTCTCCTGCTCTAACAAAGTTGATGAACTTGAGCCACTTGTCCTTTGGTAGCGGTCTCTCTGGCTTTCTCGGGAGAGTCTGCAAGTACCGAAAGTATCTTTTCATGCCGCCATGTATACCGGCGTTCAGACCATGCTACGGAACATGACAATATATTACTCCAAATTTGCTTTAATTGGTTTAAATTCATCTTTGATGATATAGAGATTGAAATTCAAAGAGATATCCTAAACAATAAACCGATGTCAGGGATAAAATTAAATCTTAAAAATTTGCAATGATTTTCGTTTTATGGTGATGTTATTTTTTTTTTTTGCAAATCTCTTGTGTGTTTCCTTCTTTTATTCCAGAGAAAATGACATGGGAAAAAAAACAACATTTAATGTCCTATGTTTTTGGAGATTTAAATTTTTTTTTTTACCAATTTTTGTTAAGTTTGCCCTCCAGTTAAAAAAAAAATCCCTTTCTCCTGGGTATAAAAATCCCCATGCGGCAATTCCAAACATTTTTTTTAAGGATTAATGCATTATGTGCGATTAACTTCATAAAAAAATTTTAAGCCCAGATACGCAATGTATATGATTGTATATACTTTTAATCAAATTTGTATATTAACAAATGGCCCTTAGGGTTATTTTTTTGTTTTATTTTGATCAAGAAATGCTTTGTCAATTTTACTTTTATCTATAAACTATATGAAATTAAGATACACAAAATATCGACATTTTCTGAAAAAAGAAATAACTGTATTGAATCTGAAATATGCATACAATGCTCTTTTTTTCAACTTGAACAGTCCATCTGAAACTGTTAATGTTTGCACATGTATATTAAATTTTATGTTAATTATTGGACTATGTGGCCACCTGATTATTCATTAGATTTATTTATCTCAGAATTTCAAATATGAATTTCAAAACTACATTTAAACTAAAAAAGCACCAACCATTTTGTAGTTAATACGTTTTGGTGACAGTCAATATTGTGTCGCAACGAATCAGACTCAACTCAGGACCGTGGACGAATAAATTTCGAACGCACTGTCTAATAAATCAACGTCAGAAAGGGCAGATAACTCCAATTCTAAAATGGCGTTGTGTATTGCCGCATTTTCTGATTTGACTGTATAATTTGTGAACAACATTGTCATAATGGATCTCTGATTGGTATGGATGTTAACAAAAGACTTAGCGATATAATTTTGTAGATTTCAACCCAATATATTAAAAATTACGTATGTATATCCGCGGGTAATGGACACCAGTACTTTACCCTGTTTACTGGATGTTGGACACTGTTGAAGGCTCTATTTTCTTTATTTGTAGATTTTTATGTATGAGTTTCAGTGAAAAAAATCAAACTCAAGAAAATTATTTCAGAGAAACTTTTGAAAATTTTAAATAAGACATGGGTAGATCAGCAATATTGTTTATCTTGTAATTTTTAACAGAAGTGCAGTGTACTCCTTCACCTGTTGACCAGGTCCAGTCACAGTAGTCGGCAGTCTTATCAATGAGCGAAGCTCATGGCTGGGTTTTTACTTATTTTGACTCTAGGTATTATTTATTGATAAGATTGCCGACTCCTGTGGTCCAGTACAACCTCCTGATTCAGCGTTATAGCTTAATAAAGCTATTTAGAATAGCTTGATTTATATATTTTGTGATACATTTTTCTAAGATGTGTATTTTTTTTCGTATACATATAAACAAAATCCGACTTCAGTGCAGTGATAGTTTTCAACTTTGAACTGATCTGTAAACAATGTATGTAAAGATTACTTATCAATTTGTGACTTTTTCATAGACTTTGCACTTAAAGTTTTTAAAGTTTTGGGGAAATTGATTCACGACCTCACGGGTACATCTTGAATGAAATATGAAGAAGGCCAGTTATGGAAAACAAGATAATTGATTGGTAATAATTCAGCACTAAGTAGCGGAAATCATATTTATCCATGCTTCAATGCACATAAGGTGATGGACAGTTACCCAAACAATAGAAATATATTTTTTGTTTAAAAGTTTTAAAAGCAGTAGTGTTAAAACTAATTTTGATCAGAATTGCTTTTTGATTGGTTTATGGTATAAATACATTTTTTTGTATATTTCTGATAATTAACATTTTTGTGAAAAACAGCATATAAATAGCTTAATCAAGCTTTTCTAAATAGCTTTAATAAGCTATATAGCTTTTTCAAGCTATATAGCTAAATTAAGAAATTGTGCTGGACCGGTTGACAGTGTGTCCCAAGGTATCCTGAATTCACATTTAAAATTTGCTTTTTTACTCAACATTTTTAATACCTCAGGGTTCAAAGGATGTTTATTTAAAAGAGAAAAAAACTTTCAAGATTTCTTTGTTGAAACGTACTCCTGAAGACTGAGTCAGGCTTATCAAATTTTAATTCATGGCTAAAAAATAAAAAATTGTCTTCGGGGATTTTGAATTACAACAGACATTATAGTATCCAAATGATAACATTAAAAAATTGTCCGAGGTAATTAAACCAATGCCAACACCATAATGATTATGAATCTCTGTAAGAAATCTGTTTTTATTTGTGTGAATTTTTCCTAGTGAAGAATGAAAATGTTTCAATGAAGATTCTTGGATATTTTCCGTTTTATCGATTTTAATTGTCCTTTTTTTTTTTTTACAGGTATGTGTATTTTTATTATATTAAAATTGTCTAGTTTGACGTAAACAAAAACTTGGGACAGACTAAGGCATTTCAACTTTTTTGATATCATGATTGATGCAATGGATAACTATTTAGATAATAATAATATTCAGAAATAACAGGTTGCACTATTTGCATTGCATTCAATATGTTGTTGTGCTAAAAAATATGTATTGATATCATGAATATAAATGAAACTCTGATTGGTTTAAAAATTGCTTACATGGAATAAAGTATACCAAAAGGGATATTTTTTTTACTCCAGATGACGAGAAAATTTTATCTCCAGACAATGAGATTTCATCTTTTAGTTTGAATGATTAGACATTAACAGAGATGCCCCCAATCATTGACCCCCACATTGGGATGAGCGGAGGGGCCCCAGGAGGGGGAACAATTCCCCTGGCTACCCTCATTGACTACATAGTACAGAGAACCTACCATGAACTATCAGTGCTGTCTGAACTGTAAGTAGGCCACGTATTGACATTTATGGTATTCTTTTAATATTAATTGCTGAACCTAGACAAACTTCACAAGTTTGCAGTGTTAAATAGTTTGGTAGTGTGAAAACTTGAAGCCTTATTAGTCTGTTTAAAGAAATTATACAGAATAGTAAACTTAAATTATCACACTTTTTCAGAATGAATCGTAATTTTATTTTCTTTATTAAATCCTCCAGAAATGAATTCATGTAAAATCGGTTCATTACCTATTCATCTCAAGGTGAATACTTTTACTAGATGACCACACACATTAATAAATATACATATTTATTTTAGGCTTCCACGTAAAACAGACATGGAGAGAAAAGTGGAGATAGTTCAGTTTGCCAGCAGAACCAGACAGCTGTTTATCCGCTTACTGGCCCTGGTCAAGTGGGCAAGCAGTGCCACAAAAGTGGACAAGTGTTCAGTAAGTATGGCTGTTTATACACTTACTCATAGGCGATTATATACGGTGTATTAGCTCTAGTCAAAGTGCGGTTGTGTTAAAAAAATATCAATCAGTTCGCCTTCCAAGAAATTGTGTTGCTTCACAATACCCAATCAGATACAAGTAAGAGTAGGATACAGTCCAATTGTCTGAATTAACTACACAAATCTTCTTTGTATTAAAAAGAACTGAAAATAATTTTGCATTGGAATTTTTTTCTTTATATGCATTAATAGATTACTTTTATTTATCAAGAAGGAAGTAAATGTTAAGGTATCATTAATATCATTTATCTGAAATCAATTGGGGTGACCATATACATGATATAACTATACGCTTAAATAATGTTGTAGAGTTTAACCCTATCTTGAGATAAATTACTGAATAACTAATGCTCTTTGTGCGTTTATTTACAGGAGATCTGTAATTTCTTTGTGCGTTTATTTACAGGAGATCTGTAATTTCCTGGAGCAGCAGTCCATGTGGTTCGTGGAGACTGCTGACATGTTGGCTAAGATGGCCAGAGAGACCCTGGTCAATGCCAGGTACTTATCTTGTAGTTTTTTTTTTCACCATTTTTGAGGTGTGGGGTAAGACCCTTACTATTGAGAAAAACAGTAGCATAAGAAGAAAATTTTGGAGAATTCCGTTTCCGTTCAGATTCTCTCTCCTACATTCTTTATCACTTCATCCTCAATTCTTTATAATCTGCTCCTGGATCCGTTACCACCATGTCCTCAATAATTGTTCACCTTGTCTTTTGTTATGCTCCTCTCCACAGACTGCCAACGTTCTCACTGCCGTGTGCCATAGATGTGCTGACCCTTGGAAGTTATCCAAGGCTGCCCTCCTGTATTAGGGTAAGTCTTCAGTGTATATCACAGTCAATACAATTTTACTGAAATTTAAGAGCTGATGAAACATTCTAAATGAAATATCGGTACTTTCAAACCACAACTAAATAGCAAATAAACAATCAAAATCAATTTGTAAAGGTTATTTATAGTAAGTTTTTAAATATGAAGTGGCATTGAATGCATGCAATTCGTGATACATGTGTTTTTTATGTTACAGGACAAGATAGTGCCACCAGACGCCATCACTCCGGCAGAGAAAAGACAGACCCTGCAGAGGTTAACACAGGTCATACAGTATAGACTGGTGGCCACTGATCTCCCCCCACAGATGAGGAAACTCAAAGTGGGTAAGTTCATACAGGATGAGGAAACTCAAAGTGGGTAAGTTCATACAAGATGAGGAAACTCAGTGTGGGTAAGTTCATACAAGACACTCAAATTGGGTAAGTTCAAACAAGATGAGGAAACTCAAAGTTGGTAAGTTCAAACAAGATGAGGAAACTCAAAGTGGCTATAGATCTCAGCTCTTCCTCCTGATCTGGATGCTCCAAAAATTATAAAGTTGAAGGAAGCCACAGTCTTACTCCTCCTCTAAATGAAGAATAATATCCAAGGGCTATTTGGAAACATCTTTAGTGTATAAATAATAGAATATTTACTACAATACAGTTTTTGCAAACACTTTATATTTTTCATTTTTTTTCCAGAAAATGGTAGAGTGAAGTTTAATGTTGAACATGAATTTGAGGTAAGTTCACTTCTCTTTTCAAATTTTTTGTAATGTTTGAAAAATTCATAAAAGTTTGTTAAGTTCAGTTGTGAAATGTTTTGGATTAGAAATAAATACCATATCTGAAAACTTCATACTGAAATATTGATGCAACCAGCTGTGAACAAAGTAAAAAAGGTGATTTGCTAGTTTATGTCCACAAAATGTATGCTTATGTCAAAACATACAAGAAAGTGATATTAAAAAAATGTACATTGAAACACGATTATAGCGAACACGCTTATATTGAATTGACGCTTATAACAAAGTGGATTTTATTCCCCATGACTATATTACATGTTGTAAACTTGACGGATAAAACAAACTATGCTTATAAGAACAATTGATCATCCCTGGCACTTCGTTGTAAGCATGTTTTACTGTATGACACTCCTACAACATAAGCATACCAGTCACAGTTTAAAAAAATTCCCCAGCAATACGTTCAGTATTTTGATTATTTTTTTTTCAGGCAACCTTGACCTTGATGGGAGACAGTCCCAAGATTCCCTGGAGATTGCTGGACATCACTCTGTTAGTGGAGGATCCAGAAACTGGTGGTGTGTAGCCAAGTCTCATTGAATGTCTTTTACCGCTCACTTAAGGTCAGACGACACGTTCCTCGAGAATCTTTTTTGTATCTCCTCGTAATAAAGAGTTCCAATAAAAAATATTAATTTTATAAATACTTTAAAAATGATCAAAATTTACTTTTAATTGGTTATATGTCTAGATGGTCGAGTGGTTAGAACCGTGGCCGCTCACTGCCAGAATCATATAGGTTCTAGAGGTCGTCAGTTCTAAGCCCCGCCTCGGCGGAGATATTTTTCTAATACAGTGAATTTCGCAGTGCTGTATATGTATTTATTTTCATATCAGCAATTCAAGTGCATTTTCAAGAAGATTATATAGGATAATGCATACTCTAGTATTTTGCAGAAATGCCTGGTAAGGTACCCTGATTTTTTGCAAGAAAGCTTGTCAAAGTAGTAGTAAACCATAAACAAATTCCTGGAAAAAGTTATCTAAAATTGAGGAACGTGTCGTCTGACCTTAAGGCTTGATAGCTGTGACCAATATTTATAGACTATATTTATTTCCTTAAAGAAATGAGCAATGTATTTAAATATTACAAATGTTCAAATTTTAAAAGTTAATATATATTTTTTCTTTACAAAATGAAAGTTCATATTAAATTAACGTAAATCATTTCTGAAATTTTAAGGTAGATTTGATCGTTAATTAATTGATTAGGTAACCTCCTTAATTAACAGCTAGGTGTATTAGTGTTTTGAAATAGAATATGATTGTCAACTATTTTGAATTTCTTAGTAGAAAATCTATGTTACAAAAATAAAATTATCATTATGAATATGTTAATATTGCCTGCCTTTGTTATGAGTTTAAATTTTGCATTGATAAAAAGTAATTCCCTTTGTAGAATCTACATAAAATTTAAAAATTATTTGACATTTGTTTCAAGTCTACAGACTTAGGTATTTTTCAATTGATTGATTTTTCTGATTGTTACAGACGGGAAGTCGCTGGTTCACTCCTTACAGATCAACTATATCCACCAGCTGGTCCAGTCACGGCTGATGGACAATGAACGACCCCTGCATGACCTCTACAGATTATTACGTATCCTTTCGTGAATGAGAGCTGTTTTTAAAGATTAATTTGTTTTCCATGAAATAGATGCGTATCTGTCAGTTCTGAAAATACTGGGAATTTATACCCTCCAAAACACAGTTTTTTTGGGGTATTTAGGAGTCATCCTGTCTCTCTGTTTGACCCAGTTATATGGGTAAAAGTCCTTCTTGGACATCTCTTGTTTATCATAGTCTTAAACATAATGTGTTTACTAGTTCTATTTATTTGATATTTAGTTTTGAATGACATAATCAGAAGCATTTATTATTTTTTCTTACGAGAATTTTTTTTTTTTTGATAATCAAATAGAGTAAGTCAAGGCATTTTCTTGGGAGTTTTTAAACATTGTAAAAACAAGTACCGGTATTTTTTTTGAAAATTTTAATCAAGATGTTAAATTGAACACAAAGATATAATTGGTGTGATCTTAACTGTAGTTAGATACATTCTGCCTGTCTCTACAGCTGGAGGTCCTATACTCTCAGGTAAGTTGTGGAACCTGGTCACCACATCATAGTAAACACCAGAATTAATGTGTAATGTTTTGAAATTCATGAGTGAAAGTGAGAGGAAGAAAATCTACATACATGTGCTTATAGATGTAGAATACCTACCGGTAATCAAAATCTTCTTAAAACAATCTTCAGAAAATCTATTTATACCCCCGCTCCAAAGGAGAGGGGGTATACTGTTTTACCCTTGTGTGTCTGTCTGTCCGTCCATCTGTCCGTCTGTCCGTCCGTCCGTAACAAAAATTTCTGTCGCATTTATCTCAGCAACTATTTATCGCAGATGCTTGAAATTTTAACACAGTGTTTGTTAAGGCATGCCTTATCGTGGGATATATTTTTGTACCAATCGGACGTCAACTTCCTGTTAAATGACGACTTTGCTTATTTTTTAACCAAAATTTTCAAACAAATTTTCGTCAAAGATTTCTCAGCAACTGTTTATCACAGTTGCTTGAAATTTTTACACAGTATTTGTATAGGCATGCCATATTGTGGGATATATTTTTGTACCAATCAAACGTCAACTTCTTGTTAAATGACGACTTTGTTTATTTTTAGCAAAAATTTTCAAACAAATTTCCGTCAAAGATTTCTCAGCAACTGTTTATCGCAGATGCTTGAAATTTTTACACAGTATTTGTATAGGCATGCCATATCGTGGGATGTATTTTTGTACCAATCAGACGTCAACTTCCTGTCAAATGACGACTTTGTTTATTTTTTGCCAAAATTTTCAAACAAATTTTTTTCAAAGAATTCTCAGCAACTATTTATCGCAGATGCTTGAAATTTTAACACATTATTTGTTTAGGCATGCCATATAGTGGGATATATTTTTGTATCAATCGGATGTCAACTTCTTGTTAAACGACGACTTTGTTTATTTTTAGCCAACATTTTCAAACAAATTTTCCTCAAAGATTTCTCAGCAGCTATATATCGCAGATGCTTGAAATTTTAACACACTATTTGTTTTGGCATGCCATATTGTGGGATATATTTTTGTATCAATCGGATGTCAGCTTCCTGTTAAATAATGACTTTGTTTTTTTTAGCCAAAATTTTCAAACAAATTTTCCTCAAAGATTTCTCAGCAGCTGTTTATTGCAGATGCTTGAAATTTTAACACACTATTTGTTTAGGCATGCCATATTGTGGGATATATTTCTGTACCAATCGGATGCCAGCTTTCTGTTAAATGTCGACTTTGCTTATTTTGCATATTCACATCAGAGCGGGGGTATTACTAGTGAGCATTGGCTCACAGATATCTTGTTTCAACCTGATTAATAATGCTATATGTACATGTATAGATACAGGTATACCATATTAATTTTTTCCACACAATGCCTTTGTTCCTTTATAAACTGATTAAATCTGCTATATTTATCTTTCATGAAGTTGATTTTCTTCTCTTCAGACCCAGCGCCTGATCAAGGATCGTATGGGGGACAGCATCTGTGTGGAGAAATACGACATCGGCAAATGTCTGTCCCTGTCTTACTGGAGGTAGGTTAACTGATGGCTGAACTGATTGATTCAAGTCGATTGTAAGAAGATAATTATGTGGGACATAATTCTTCCCTCAATCCATAAAAGTTGTAAAATAAGAACACATTGGAAATGTCTGTCTCTGTCTGACTGGTGCTAGTTGATGATTGATGATTCAGATGGATTGTGAGAATTGAAATAATTATTAGTTGATATGTAAAATGCCAATAAAACAAGCATGAGTCAGTACTGAATGTTTAACCTCATCATAATTCAAAGACTGACCTACTCCCTTGCACTAATTGATACATGTAACTGTTGATTATTGTAGGGATCCCAACAGAAGAGACAGATCACAGGATGCTCTATGTAAGTCAATATACACACACATAGAAATGACTGATACACAGGAAGTCAATGGGTGAATGATATACATGTACTTAGTTACACACAGAAATGATGGAATAGTCCTGTACAGTAAATGTCAATAGAACTAATCCAAAACCTGATCGAAGCAGTGTTAACTTGTAAACATTCAATACCTTTCTCTTGTTATACTTTTAAGAACCTCTATTGCTTTCCTCTGTGTTTTAGTGTATTGATGCAAGAGCCTATTTTTGGTTCCCCATTTTTCTGTTGTTGAATGGGACAATGTCTATTCCGTTACTCTGTGTTTTGGTGGGATGATCTTAAGAATGTCTGTTTCTTTTCTCAGTGTTTTGGTTGAATGTATATATCTTTCCTTCCCCAGTGTTCCGGCTGAGCGTGCATGTTGCTGAGGATGACGATGGCCGGCCCCTACAGATCAGTCACTTCCCGTCCATGTCCCCCGAGGAGAGCAGCAAGGTGGGGCAGGCCATCAAGAGCAACCACCTGTCCATGGAGAGACTGCTCATACAGACCATCGAGGTCCGCGGCCTCGCCAAGCTCAAGGTAGCGTGCCAAATACATGTACATATAGACGTAGATTATATGAATAGAACTGTATGTAATCTGTTTAATGATTCTTGAAGAAAACATGCATTAATCTTGACAAAAACAATGAAATTTTGACATATTTTTACTTTTAAGTGTAAAATGTACATTACAGGACCTAGCTAAGGATCTACAAAGGTTTACAGAGGGAGCTTGTAAGTATAAAAAAATCAGTGTTTGGCTTTGAAAAGTGAAAATAGTTCGCTTCTTATCTATTTTATTCAAAACTAAAAGGAGACCAGATTACACGCGTACAGAATTTTTTGTCTGATTTAAAAAGATGGAAGTATAAGAATAAATTCTTAAATGTTTGGTGTAACAAGTACTGCGGTATTGTTAGAATTCATGGTGGCTCAATTTTTGTTGTACTCGTGGGTAGCCCTCCCCCACAAATTTACATCCTCGATGAAAACAAATTTTGAAAGAATTTTCCTTCTGAAACTGAAATTTGATGGATCCAAGAAATAACAGCCTCACAAATTAGCAAAAAACCAACAATCTACGAAAAGTAACCCCCTCGAAATAAAATGATTCTACTGTTCTTTCTGTTTTGCTTTAGCTGAGATAAGGGACTAACCTGATGCCCTCCAGATGTTATTCCTTGTTATAACGTGTCTACTTTCTGTTTTGCTTTAGGTGAGATACGGGACCTACCTATCGCCCTCCATGTGCCCCTGTTGGAGCCCAGCATGGACTCGGAGAAGCTGAGGGTAATGGTGGACTGTCAGAGGGGGAACCTGCTGGCATCTGTACCAACCTCCAAAGGTCAGGGTCACTGAAAATTGGTCAAATAAATGGGAGATACTCAGTGCTGACCTCCAAATGTTAGGGTTACAGAAAACTATGTCAGAGTTTAGGGTTACTGAAAATAAAGCAGTGAAGTGTGGAGTACCAAGTACTGACTTCCAATGGTCATGGTTCAATAAATCAATATCAATTAATATAGTACATATTACTGATCTTAGAATTGTTCAAATTCATGTGAGTGAAAGGTTGAGGTCATTCAAAACAATGTGAGATAAGTGTAATGTTCCAAGTTCTGACACCCAAAGGTTAAGTCAGAGATGACTGTGGCATGTGCACTGTGTAGTCAAAGATGTAAAAACTTGTCTTCAAACCTCTT
The DNA here is from genome assembly GCF_025612915.1 of Magallana angulata. Taxonomy (NCBI): domain Eukaryota; kingdom Metazoa; phylum Mollusca; class Bivalvia; order Ostreida; family Ostreidae; genus Magallana; species Magallana angulata. The sequence continues at coordinate 4,875,752 of NC_069115.1, forward strand.
TGTCCAAGTGAAGGCTCTTAGCAGGGCACAAAGGTATATTTATAGAAAAGATAAACAAATGTCAATGATAGAGAGGAAATACATGTACATGCACATTACCTAGCATTGTTTTCTATTTAATCATGTTATATTTTTTTGGTAGATTTACAAGAGGTGGATGAATTAGAAGATGCTCTGAATGGTGACCGGAAAAATCTGGACAGACTGGTCAGGAATCTCAGGTAATTGTGGTTAGTTGTTCGTTTATAATTGGATATCAAAACTCTTGAGACGTGAAGATTGATTTATGAATCTACTGTTAATCCAACGGACTAAAAGATCTCTGGTTGTGGCACTCAGGTACTGTATATAAGATTTATATTATTATTAAGAAATTAAAATATCAATAAAATGTATGATTATCTGATTCAAGCTTCAGAGAAATATTTTTGTCTGTCTTTATAAGTTACATGAAGCCCCTGCCCATTTTGTTTCAGGCTTCGGCTGTGTGTGATGAGGTGTGAGAAATCCTCCCAGTACCTGCCCACCATCTGTCAGAAGCACCTGCCATTCATCAACCTGACCAATCACCCGCTGGAAAAGTTAAGCAAGTCCCGCCTCTACATCAGGGTTCCCAAACAGTCCGCCTTCTACCTAGTGAGTTTATCCCAATAATGATAGAATTGATTTGCTTTGAGTTATTGTAGGGGATTAAGGTATATCAACGACAAGAAAGGGAACTTTCTTCTGGATAATTGCCATATTGTTTAGAGTAATTTGTTAGATTTTGGATTGGATGTGTTCCAGGTTTTTACAAAACATGTTTTAATAGATGACAACGTATTGTTTTTTTTATTTTACATGTATTTCATTATGAGATCACAAAATAATTTTGATTTTCAATTGAAGAAAGTGAGGCTAAGTAAGACTAATATTTGAACAGTGAGACTAGATAAATTACAATCATGACACGAGTAACATTGCCTGATGTGATTTCAGGTAGTGGAGCTGGTAGAGGGAGACACCACTGTGGACTACCAGTACCACCTCCTGGACACCACGCAGTGCACTTCAGACGGCTCAGAGATAGACATCAGCGAGGACCCGTGCCCCAAGCTGTACCTGAGGGCGGGACGTCTCATCCCCCTCGATGTCAACTCCTTCATCCACGGCCCCTACACCAAGCTATATGGTAGGTAGTCAAAGTGATGTACTGTGTGACTGATATATGTAGGTACCTTATGATGCTTTGTAATGATGTGTTTAACATACATTGCAAGTTACTACCATACACCAAGTGCTATGGTTGGCTAGTTGTTGTAAGCTACTATGAGATAATACTGTAATTAGGGCCCCGCAAGGATTTGCGGGTGCCCTATAGTAATCACTCTGTCCGTCCGTCCTTCTGTCCGTCCGTCTGTCACTCTTCTGTCCACAAATTTTCTGTTTTTTTCTAATAACTTTTTTTACGGTTGCCCAATCAAGTTCAAATTTGGTATGGTAGTTCAGTAGGCAGAAATACATTTTTTTATGCTAAGTTTGGTTCTCTATGTCTTCTGGTTTGGAGCTGGGGTGATGGGGTAGATTCTTTAACTATGCATAAGAATGAATAGGAAAAGAGAGATAACTGCTGAGAATGTTACCATTGTATACTTGGAAGGCTGTGCAATATTTGTCCTTTGGGATTAATTAACCTTCCACAGGAAGAAAATCCTAAGCTTTATCTTCATCTGTCACATTGAGATTAATTACTGCACTGCCTGTGTCTGCAAATGAACTTTGTTTTGAAGTTAAGGTCAATTTTGAATGATGTGTAGTATTGTGTACATTCTTTGAAATATGGATTTAAAATATAATATTCATACTTTATTTTGGTTAAAATACTGTACACAATGATTTATGATAATTTATTTAAGGAATAAATTCAATAGTTATTTGTTTTATACGATATAAAATGGTTTGGGGCAGTTTACGCTTTATAAACCGCAAAGCGGTTTATAAAAAAGCGTAAACTGTTCCAAACCATTTTATATCGTATAAAACTAATAACTATTGAATTCATTGCTTATAATTTAATTTTTTTTACTCTTCATTGTAGATAAAAACGGTCATTTGACCTTTAAAATGACGTAAAATTGTACAAAATTCAAACGTAACGTCAGGCGTATTGATACGTTTTTGACGTTAGTCTTACTATGACGTAGGCAACATTCTTTATTCTTGGCTTAAATAATTTTAGCCAATCAGAAAGCGCGTTACAACCAGAATTAAATTATTGAATTCTAAAATCAAGATATATATTAAGATATCCTTTTTCACTATTTTATTTTTAATTATTTATTTTATTTTTTTTCTGCCTTAATGCTGTTAATTTTAACATGTAATCAGATAATAACCCCATTCTGTCATTTCTGAAAAAAAAAATCTTATTGTAAATTTAGAAGAAAAGGATGAGAGAGCAGAACAATTAATCCCCTGGGATTAATTATCTTGCCTGCTGCAGAAAATTTAGAGGCTGATCTCTATATGTCATATGAAGATTAATGAACACCTTTGTCTGCAACTGATTTTGTTTTGAAGTTGAGGCCAACCCTGGGTGATACAATGTATTTGCATTCACTGAAGGATTGCATTTTATAAAACACCTGTGTAAATCTTTTTTAAATACACATTTAATTAAGTTTTTTAGAAGACATGAGGTTATCCCTGTTTTATGCAGATACAAGGTTACTATTTAGAGTTTTTGGACATTTAGGAATTATCTTGAAATTTTAAAAATACAGTTGTTACTTATAATTTTCATTTTTTTTTTTTACCACCTTATATATATTGCAGTTCTTTACATCTTATGCTGGGCATTTATTTTTAGGGCCCCGCAAGGATTTGCGGGTGCCCTATAGTAATCACTCTGTCCGTCCGTCCTTCTGTCCGTCCGTCTGTCACTCTTCAGTCCACAAATTTCCTGTTTTTTTCTAATAACTTTTTTTATGGTTGCCCAATCAAGTTCAAATTTGGTATGGTAGTTCAGTAGGCAGAAATACATATTTTGATGCTAAGTTTGGTTCTCTATGTCTTCTGGTTTGGAGCTGGGGTGATGGGGTAGATTCCTAACTATGCATAAGATGAATGGGCAAAGAGAGATAACTGCTGAGAATGAATGGTCAAAGAGAGATAACTGCTGAGAATGTTACCATTGTATACATGGAAGGCTGTGCAATATTTGTCCTTTGTCCTTTAATTAACCTTCCACAGGAAGAAAATCCTAAGCTTTATCTTTATCTGTCACATTGAGATTAATTACTGCACTGCCTGTGTCTGCAAATGAACTTTGTTTTGAAGTTAAGGTCAATTTTGAATGATGTGTAGTATTGTGTACATTCTTTGAAATATGGATTCAAAATATAATATTCATATTTTATTTTGGTTAAAATACCAAACACAATGATTTATAATAATTTATTGAATAGAGGCAAAGCCTAGGTATCATTGCATTGGTATCAATTCTTTGTTTTTTTAACAAATTTTATTTCATCCCATGTTAACCCACTTTATCCCGTGGATATGACTCATTGGATATTTTTTTGATATCCCACAGTTGTGACTTTACAATGGGATTTGCCTAGGCATAATGAAGTAAAATAATGTAGAGTTTTATAAACAGTGTAAACATTGATTGCGGTGTATAAAACATGGGATAAATAGAATCTCATATGATTTGTAGTATAATATGATTTTTATCCAACTTGTGTGTTTTATCCCCTCACTAAGGCTCAAGAAAAAACACTTTAATTGTTGGATGAAAATCATATCCAACTACAAATCACGAGATCTTATATATTCCAGTTCTTTACATCTTCTGGCGGGCATTTATTTTTCATCATTGTTAATATAAAGAGGATGGAATTCAAAGTTTTTTTCACTTCTCTTTTTTAATTGGCATAGCGGGGCCCTTCCTGACTGGTCAGTTTTCTAGTTCATCATTGTTAATATAAAGAGGATGGAATTCAAAGTTTTTTTCACTTCTCTATATTAATTGTCATAGCGGGGCCCTTCCTGACTGGTCAGTTTTCTAGTTTCATTAATATCCGAGGGCATAAATTTTTATGGATTGAATGAAAAGCACAGTTTCAAGGATGTGTAAATCTGTGAAAAAAGCCATGTTACCAATGGAATTTGTTATTAGAAATTTCACATCAATTAAATCACATATAATTTTGTTGATCATCTCAACAACAAAATCTATTTATATATGTGTTAAACTAGTATTGACAAAGCCACAGTAGATTATAATGGTTCATAATGATGTCACTGAAAAAAACAAGCAATGCATGTTACTCAAGAAATGTGTTTTATTGTAGATGAGCAAGAACAAAGCAATATAGAAAGCAAGAGAAGAAAAAGAAAGGTACTTGTTCCAAATCCACATGAATTTAAGATATTATTTATATTTACAAGTATACACCTTTTCTTATCATACTGATGATCCAAATGATCAATATAATTCATAATGCTTTTTTGCATTTGATGTAAAACTGACATGCATGAAGTTGTACCTGTTAACAGCAGTTGACCTAGCCTATGGATGCTTTGTTATTCCATCATCATTAATTTTATTGGACAAAGCATTTAGACTAGAGCTGTGCTGATTGGCAATATTTACACACTTCTCCTTGTACTCTAGAACTTACGAGGTTTTGATTGTTTATAATGTTTGTTTGCTCTGTAGAACTTTAGAGGTTTTGATCATTTATAATGTTTGTTTCCATCAGATCATGCTGGGAGAACTACGAGAGCCGGCAGTCAAGAAAACCAAAGGACAGCCGTACTTCACTCCCGAGCTGGCCTACATCCTGGCAAGTTGTGAGGAGAGGATCCCTCTGGTCAACCTGGGGCTAGAGGTAAAAGGCTTTATCAGTATCATTCTTGAAGTATTCTGAGATTTTATTTTTTTTTTACTTAATTTAAGCACTTTATAATGTTTTATTTTCTTTTTCTTAGTTTTGTGTTTTGAAAATGTGCCATGTTAATTTGAAAGAGACTTTCGATTAATTTCCATTGTTAGACTGTCACCATCATACTCAATGTAGCTAGGATTGCTCAAATCACTGAGCACTGATCATACAAGTTTACTTAATCAATGTGCTTTGATTTAGTTTGAGAAGAATGGAGTGGTGCATAATGGAGTACAGGCCGACTGTGAGGGAACCTGCTTCTGTCTCTCTATCCTCAGGTATCTATCTCTCTATCCTCAGGTAATCTATCTCTCTATCTTCAGGTAATCTATCTCTATCCTCAGGTAATCTATCTCTCCATCCTTAGGTAATACATGTTAGGCACTGTATATTTTTCCATCCCCGGGTAAACCACCTCATCTTCATTTAAGATATCTTTATCATAAAGTAAAATATCTCCCTATCATTGGGTAAACTGTCTCTTTCCTCTGGTAAACTGTGACAGTGTCTCTCTTTCCTAGCATAAAATGTAAATGTTTATAAAACTACATGTATTATTATTATGGTTGCAGGAATATCAACCGTGTAATAAATTTCATTTGACAATGTGTAAACATGAAATTGAATGTTGAAATGACATTTTGAGTATCTTTTGCACCTCTAAGGCTTACAAAAAAGAATTTATGACAGAAAATATGCCATTGGATATAATGTTTGATGAATGATTTGTTTCATCTATCTTGATGTTTCTATTACCATGGCAATGTTCAGGGAAAGGAGATTTTAGATGTATAACTTTGTTAAAGCATGAACCCATAATACATATACATGTATTTGTTAAGGCATGAAAGCATAATACATTGACATGTACATGTTTGTAATCAAACTGACACTGATGATTTATGTGAAAGCTGTTTGAATTTTCAGCATGCCTGATGTGGATGGCCTTAGTGAAGAAATGTGTACAAAAATCAACAACCTGCTCCTGTCACTCAAAGTCAGAATCCTGAGTAAACCAATGAGAAACTGGATTGTAGAGGTCAGTGGAATAATCCACCAATCAAAAGCTGAATCGTAAAATATTAAACAAAATAGTCCATTCAAAATTTATTGGTGGAGATAAGAAATAGAAAATGTCTTTGAAAAGCTGTAGTTTAGAACTATCAGGAAAAAAACTGTTAGAACAGAAGCTTTTAAAATGAAATGAATAAAGAATTTCTTCTTTCTTCTAGATGAGCTTTTTATTTTTTTGACTTTTTAATGGAAAACATGAATAGTCATTTACATGTGTTTAATCAACTATTCATAACTCATGATTCAATTTCTTCTTCTTTCAGTTTCTGTTTTCTAAGCCTGTTTTAGAAAGTTCCAATAAGAAAGAGCAAGGTATGGAGAAAAGAAAATATCTTTTATATCAGCTAGAAGTTTTTTGTTTTTCTTTTAAAATTATTTACATATACATGTATCACTGAAATAAGAATATCTTTTTAAAGCACAGCATCATCAGTAACATTTAGTTTTCTATCTATTTAAGAAATGAACAGCAATTTAAAAAGTTCACCGGGATAAAAAGTTCGTTGGTCACATGATCAAATTCTGTGAAGCCCTAAGGGCTTCTCAGTAGATTTGATCATGTACCAACCAACATCATATCCTGGTGAACTTTTTAAAGGTTCATATAAGGAAACATATTTGCAAAATTAATAATGTGAATATTTCATTATGACAATGTCATATATGTACATGTAGATCAATTCCCATATTTCTCTGTTGAAAACGGTATGGAAATACTATTGTGAAATAAATTAAACTTTGTGTTAAATGCTCCTGTAGGTCCAGTACAGCGAGTCCACATCATGATGGAGCTCAACATTGACAACCTTAAGAAGGTGGTCAAGGACATCCTGGACGAGTGGGCAGGGATCTGTCACCTGTACAGCATTGTCCACGAGTTCGCCCAAATGTACTCAGGTATGATCAGTAGAGAAATGCACTCAGGTATGATCAGTAGAGAAATGCACTCAGGTATGATCAGTAGAGAAATGTTCTCAGGTTTGTATAATTCTTAGAGATGATCAGATGTTTTATGCTTCTAGTCTTACAATTTGAAAATTTGCATGTTAGGGCCTTTGTAGCTGCTGTCAATCTTCAAATCATAAACATTTATTTTTTAACTGTCTAGTAACATGTAAACTCACGTTTGTATTAAAATTAATGAAACTGTAATTAAGGTTTCAACTTTAATGAAGAATTGAAGACAGGTTTTAATATGACCAAAGATCTTATGCATGATGAATTTTTCTGTAATTTCAGATGTCAGAACAGAGCTCAGAAACACTGTAGAAATATACTCATATGACTATCGTAAACTCTCAATGATATATGGACCCAACCAAACAAGTCTGGTATGATATCATCAAATTTGCTAATTAAAGAATATTAAAATTTATTAATTATTATTAAAAATTTCAGATAACCATTTCAAATAGCAGCAATATGCTTTAGAAGAAGATTGAAAATGAGAAGGTTTCCACACTACGATGCATCATATCTGACTTGTTTATGTATTTGTAGATAAACATTCAGTGGAAGGGGGATGCCAAACAGTTCAATGTATCGCTAGGAACTGTGGGTAATTCATCAACAGTGAACCCCCACACCGTGCTCCTGTCCCAGTACCAGAGGGAGCTCAACCACACCCGCTCCCTGGCCCAGATCTGTCAGGTAAATCCCCACACTCGTCTACTGTAAGCGACAATTCATTATAAGCGTGTTCACTATAACCATGTTTTACTGTAATATTGTAATATCTGTTTACTAGGTTCTGCATGAGACCTGGGCCCCAATGATGTCCATCAACAAACTGAACATGTCTCTGGTTCAAGCCGCTGCTACGGTTAGTGTTTACTGCTTACAATAAATTAACGAAACACATAAACAAACAAGCTCCATAGACCAGCTTGTTTGTCATGTTGTCCGAGACTCCTTATCTACAAAAAACCAAACAATATAATTGTTATGTTATGTGTCCTCCACCTATCAAATATCAATTGTTTAATAATTTTTTATGAGGTTGATAGGTTTTTCTTTTATGTACAGAATACGAAGCAGCCCATGCAGAGCTTTACTGTGATTCCACAGTCCACCACACACGTACGGATCGCATTCAGAAACATGTATCCTTTCTTATCAATGATTTTGCACAATGTCTGTGTGTGTTTGAAATTTTCATGAAAGGTATGAACAAAATTAGCAAATTTTCTTGAAGATTCACTTCACTTTAAAATCTAATAATACTTATATAAAACATGTAAAAAAAAACCAAAACGGTTACCGTAATGTCGCGTGTATAATACGCACTTTTTTTCAGCCAAAATTTGATCAAAAGTGGGGGGTGCGTGTTATACATAGGACTAAAATTTTACCCCATTTTTTCAAGCCGTGATTCTTAATACCTCGGGAGACGTGACTGCCGATATAGCGTGTTATGCAAGTTGTATGAGTGTATATTTTCTGCTGATATAGCGCGTTATGCAAGTTGTACGAGTGTATACTAAATACTAAATTTACTGCATCAGAAATACCTTATTCTTAGTTTTATTTCCACGTATTGAAATATTTATCCACTCTTAACACTATTTCTTGCATCAAACAAGTTTAAATATCGCCAGTGTATTCGCCATTACGTAAGCAATCACCTGTTGACTCGGTGCGTTGTCAATGTTTGTTTAACAATTTCCGGTGTCAGAAGCATGCACCTGTCTTGTGTCGGACTTCACAGGGTGTTTTCAAGTGCATGAAGATTAGCGATTATTCTGATTTTATTAAACTTGATTACTTCGTGTCCAGTTATGCAGTTAAACGTTATTGCTTTACAAAGACACTGCTAAAAATACATCGATCATTTGTACGACTTGATAATGACGATATACGACATACATACGTTTCTTCAGAATGTTTATTTAACAACAATCAATGAGTTTGACTATAATTAATCAATTAAATCATTTCTTTTGATGTTGTTTTGGTTTATATCTGCAAACATTATAACTTTTAAGCTCGGTTGCCGTTCTTCCCTACGTATGATGATCTTCAACTTTTCCACTGTTTTACGAAGTGTCTAATGATATTTGATACCGCCCATGTAAATCATGCCGTCCTTTTTAAGTAAAATTGTAAGAACTTTGACTCTAATATCGCTTGGGCAATGTTCCGATCACGAAATTACAGTAATTGCGCTTGGGTTATAAAATTATCATTAAACATCGATAGTTATTTGGAAAAATGGCGGCCGTCGATTTTCATCATTGTGCTATGTTCCGATCACAAAATTAAAGAAATTGCGCATGGATTATAAAATTATCATGAAACATCGATTGTGTTGGGGGAAATTGCGGCCGTTGATTTCGCCATTATTTGGGTGCGTGTTATACATAGGACCTGCTGTTTTTTCGCTATTTTTTGGTCAACTTTGGGGGGTGCGTATTATACACGAGTGCGTATTATACACGATACATTACGGTACAATAAATGAATACCCCACCCCCCACCTCCCCCCAAAAATAAAATATCCCAATTTTTTTCATAGAGATTTGTCCTTGACATTTTATCAGCTCTTGTATTGATGTACATTTCCGTAGCAACAAGATTGTTTCCGTTAGAGACGGGGCCTACAGTCTGTTTGATAACAGTAAGGCAGTGGATGGATTTAGCCCCACCTCCATGTTCAAGGTTTGCCGTTCGTGTGTTGATATTCTACAGTTTACAAAATTAATGATAATTTGTAAATTTACAAAATTATAATTAAATTTGTGTTACCTCAACAAATTATCTTAAAAAATGATATATACTTAGCAAACAGTACTCTTTTGTTGAAAAAACATGAAATTCATAATTGTCCTTCTGTGGTTTCATTAATCATCATGGGCATCGAATTGCATGGGTTTGTAAAACACAATTTTGAGCATACAAAAACTTTTGACCAATAATTTTTTAAAAAACAAATTGTTACAAAATATTTAACTTTGATGATCATTTTATACATGTATTGTGGATCCACTCATCATTGAAATCCAAAATACTGATGCCCAACAAATACAGAGTTTGATAGGTCATACAAAGTACTTGAGAAACCACTGTACTCAGTCTTAGGTCACAGAATGATTTTCACTTAAACATTTGTTTGATCTATTTCAGCATTTCCTGAACAAGTACGTGGATGATGCCATCACGGGCAGACACACCCACAGAATGTCCACCACAGAGGACGACAACCCCCCCTCCCCGATGGACTCCATCGACATCTTTAGCCTGTCCTCCCAGACCCCCTCCACGGGGTCCCCTGCCTCCAGACAGCGGGGGGAGACCGGTCTAAGGTTCCCGATGACCCCTCCCTCCAACCCCCACACCCCCGCCTCCCCTAGTGCTGCCAGAATGTCCGGGGTAAGCATATTTACTTTATGGTGTGTCTTTGTTTCTGTATGAAAAATGTGTTCAGAAATCTTTGAGTGTTTTGTACCAGTACAGATCAATGATGGAATTGTGAACATTTGAAAATTTTGACGTCTTAAAGTTTATTTAAAAAAATTGTGAAGCTAAAGTATCAAAAGATACATGTACATTTAACAAATTGATAAGCCCCCTACCCCTTTAATGAAATATAATGATTCAATATTTTAATGCTAAAATATAAAATCATACATAACTTTATGCTAGCATAGTACATATATGTTTAATGCACTTTTATTTTATGAAAGTTAGAAACAACCTTGTTTTCTTCCTTTATTGTGACTGTTCAATGAATGATGTATCCATGAAATATCTAGGAAATATTAAAATTAATTTATTAAACATAGCTACATGATTGTACATTATATCTTGATTAATACATGATTTCATATATTTACCTAATAAGTACATGTATGTCAACCGCGGTATTGAAAATTCATTAAATGTAGTACATGCATATCTACTTAAAATACATATTCATGTATTTAGATGCATGAAATATGAATAATAAAAAAAATTCATTGTACTGTTTTTTCAATGAAATTTACTGAATTTTATGTTTTGATGGCTGTTCCAGGTGACCCCCTCACCCTCCACAGCGCTGATAGGTACTCCCTCCCCAGGGACCCTGCTTAACGTCGGGTCGCCTGGTAACCCACAGCTCCATGTTCCCTCCCCGGGATCCAGTGCTTTTGTCCCAGCCCCCTCCCCCCAGTCGCTTGGAATTCACATGCCAAGTCCCGCCTCAGGATTCATGGGGCCACAGGGTAAGAAACAGTCAGTATGATATTCACTAATAAAAGGAACTACTCTTAACAGGGAAAATCATCAAAATATCAGGGCTCATGCTGCCCATCGCATTTGTCGCTTTTTGCGATTTTTCAGAATTAAATGCGACAGTTTTTAGTCAAATGCGACACCCAGATTTCAGTGAAAATCACCTAGTCTTTTGTTTTGATTGCATAATCTCTTCCAAGCGACAGTCTGTAGCTGGACTTTACGCTTGACTGATTTAAGACAATGACACAGGTAAACGGAGGAAGCCATCTGTAAGCGGGGTATACTCAACTGTCTTTAAAAAATGATAGGTTATTTTCACACCTTATTGCAGATAGGTGGATTTGTAATTAACCACCGGCATATCTAATGCTTTCATCAACTAAGCTTACAATGCGATCGTCATTCCACAAAGCTTGTGGATACGGACACCAAAAAACTGCATGAAACAAAATAAATATTTTCAAAAAGTGTAACTAGTTTAAGATATGATATATGGTTGATCAAAATTGCTTAATTTAAATCGTTATGTAACTTTTTTTGACACGCTGTTTAGACTACAAATTCTGACATCGTAAGGGAAGTCTATAAATAGAATTATGTAGCAAACTTGGAATTTCTACGTTTAAATTTAGCTAGAATGTCACAGTTTAATTAATAATTATTTGAAACAAAAGAAATATAATTTGGAATGATAATTTTGACTGTAAATCACAATCTTAGCCTTTAGCCATCTTCAGTCAGAATTTCCTCTGTTCCCGAAATTAACACAAACTACATACATGTATATCTACTTAGAGATGATGTTCAAACGCCAATTAACAAGACAAGTAGATGCAATAACAATCATGTTTTTGGATTGAATAATATTACAATACAGCAAATTTGACCTCTTCTCTTGCTCTATTTTTTAAAATAAATTTAATCATAGGAAAACAAATAAAAAGATGAAATCTGTATAATATTAATTTTCTAAAAAGATCTAAAATGCTCTACACTTGTCACAATATGTCAATATTCACAACCATATAGATCCATAATTAATTACATTTCTATAAATATTTGTAATAATTTAATAATAAAATGGTAGTTTTAGGTATGCATATAATATGTACATGTAGGATCTAAAACTAGTATTCTAGTATGGTGATAAACACTATGATAGAAAAAAATGATTTCTTATACATTGTATTACGCGAAAGGTTGCGACACAAAATTTTGAGCCAGTGTGAGCCCTGAATATGCATGGGCCAATTTTTGTGGATTGTTGCTCTTTCTGTGGATTCAGTGGGATGTAAATTTTGTGAATTTACTTGTAATATGAATATATATGATAATTTCTATGGTATTTCACAATTCATTCAGGAAATGAATCTGTAGTTAAGGGGCTCAAAAAATACACAAAACTTAAGCTACCATGATTTCCAATGGTTGATATTAATGGTGTTTTAATGAGCTTTGTGATTCCTCCTTCACCAGGCCTGGACGTGGGGTCCCCATTCACAAGTGCTAGCCTTGCCATGCCATCCCCTGTACAGAGGAACTGGCCTAACTCCCCCTCAGTGGCTGGCCCCTCCCCGGCCTCACGACACACTGCCCACTCACCGGGAAACCCCGCCCTCCACTCCCCGCAGACACAGGCCAAGGACGGGGATCACAGCAAAGCTGCAAGTAAGAAGTGCTCCCAGGAATCTGTCTGTCTAATACCTTTATTACGATGTAAAAATGACTTCAAATTCTGTATAAAAATCTCTCTTGATGTCTTTGTATCTTATCCTTGGTAAATTGTTGTAAAATGGAAATTTTTTGTTAATGTTACAAAACCTACAACAAAGAAATACTCATAGATATCTTTTATATGTAATCCTTAATAAACAATTATATATATTGGTCGTAAAATGAAGACTTTCTTTAATATAAGTACATGTAGTAGAAGATCAAATTATGTTGCTCTACTCATAAAACACAAATAAATAGTTTAAAACCATGCAGTATTAAGAAGTCCTTACAAAAATATATTGATCCTGTCTTTGATATTCAGTTATCCTTGACAATTTAATCTAAAATGAAGACCTATTGCAAAATGAAAAAGATCTTGAAAAGTTCATTCAAATTTCCTCTCCAAGTGATAAGCCACACAACAAGAATGCTGCCACAGCGAGCTTGGGCTGCCTCCATTCCAACCCTTCTTTCCCATGATGCATTTGACACCCTCCTGACCCCGAATCGACCTCAGGGCCTCCCGTACACTGTGTCGTTGTCCCCGCTGGAGAGGTTTCTGGGAAGTGTGTACCTGAGGAGGAATCTACCTCGACTTATTCAGTCCGAGTCGGTAAGTCATGACTTACTCAGTCTGAGTCATCATTGAAAAGTTTTTATGAACCAGCAGTAGTCAATAAATCAGGGTTGAACCCTTGCTCAAGTGTATTGTATATAATATAAAACAAATTCGACAAAATCCACTTTACCTTGCAGAAGTTGACTTGTACAGAGTCTTTATTTTAAAACACACCAAAAAAAAATTCTGATTATTATTTTTAAGATGTTCATCTGTGAGAAAGATCATGCTTCATAACTTGAATCAGAAATAATTAGTCATTCTTAAAGGAGCATGTCAAGAGATCACTAGGATATGAACTTGGTTGGTCATATGATCAAATCCCGTTCTGACCAATGGGCTTCCCAGATAATTTAATTACGCCAATCCAGTTCATATTCCAGATAACATTATTACAATTGTTAAAATGATGTATACTTGAAATTACGCTTAAAAAAAAGATGAATCAAATATTAATATCAGGTTTATGATGTTTATTACTCAACTTACAAAATGGGGAATGTGATATGTTATTAATCATTGATAGAAAATTAGAAATTATAAAAAACAACTTTTTAACTGTTTTCATATCGATGTAAACATATAAACAATGTGTGACCTTGACCTTTTTGTAGCTGACTCCATTACGCTCCACAGACCCAAACATCACCTCATTCAAAGTCGAGACCCTCCAGTTCCATGTGACCTTCAGCAACAACCTGCAGAGTCTCCACATGAATGTCCAACCTGTACCAGGTAACTAACCCCTTCCTCTACCCTCCCCCCCCCCCCCCCCCCCAAAAAAAAAAAACAAAAAAAAAAAAAAACCCAGAACAATACAAAAAACCCCCCAAAAAAAAACAACAACAACCCACCCTTTTAGAAAATCATCCAATCTGTACCAGGTAACTAACCCCCTCCTCTACCCTCCCCCCCCCAAACAAATAAAATGAACCACGTTATAAACCCCCCCCCCCCCCCCCCCCCCAACCCCCCCCCCCCCCCCAAATCTATTATTTCCCCCTCCCTCAACACTTACACAGTCACTACATGAATTAGGCAAATTGTGTATTTGCCTTTAGGATCATTTTTAACCATGAAACTTCATGTATTTCCTGGCATTTTGATACAATATTTTATATTTTGAGTGCAAGTGATCTGAATATTGTTTTACTTGATTGTTTTGTCTGTTTATAGAACACAGAGATCAGTGGAGCGTGGAGGTGTTAAACATTATTCAGCAGTACTTTGATTCCAAGGTAACTTTTCATAGAATATGTTCAGTGAATGTCATAATATCAACATGTCATATTGAATGGTTTACCTCCAAATTATATCAGTTTTACAGTACACCTTTGTGAAATAAAGATGTTGGTATGATCATGAATTTTATTGTTTAATTGTTATCCATGAATTGTGAGACTGAGAGGTTTCTTTGTGATTTTTGTACAGGTTGCTTGCCCGCCCTACAAAGTGAACGCACTGAGAGCGTTCTGTAGAATTCTAGATACTCCCATCAGGATCCTCAAAGACTGTGTACAGATGATGAGACTGGAGCTGGTAATTATTTTATATGCAGGAAAAATGCATTGATTTCACTGTCCTCTCTTTAACTTTAATGATTTCTGAGATTCTGCTATCAAATTAATACAAAACATACAGTATGATATGCTTTTTACTAGACTTTAAGTTGATGACTGTGAGTTCATCCCGCTGTGAACTACATTGTACTATTTGTAGATGGGTCCGAACCAGTCCGGTAACATGAAGTGGTCCATGCAGTGGTGCCTGACCGTCCCACCTCACGCCGCCTTTGTGGCCCCAGCCGGAACCGCTGCTGTAGCCAAGAACAAACAGATCAAGATGCTGCTCATGGTATGGCACTATTGATCAGTGGACCACTCGTCTTGTTCATACTTTGTTTCTGTGTAGCTATTTAATCTCTGAACACATCCACAGCGTTTTAGATATTAAGAATGAATTGATATATACACTGGTGTCAGAAGCAAATTGAAAGTGAGGGGGCTAGACTGATCCTCAGAAATATTGAGAGAAAAAAACCTAATTCTCAAAATCATGAAAATCCTAATCCGTGGGAGGGGGGGGGGGGGGGGGGGGGGGAGTAATCCTATACTTCCAAAACAAAAAATTTTTCCGGTCATAACATTATTTTTTTCCCAAATCATGAAAATCCTAATCTGGGGGGGGGGGGGGGGGAGCATATGCCTTTGACTCCAACTTCTCACTCTTTCAAACATACATTACGGAACAATCATGTTTCCTGCGAAAAAAAAGGGGGGGCTGAACCCTCAATTCTGCTATGTGCCTAATGGTTAGGTCTAACTTGCCCCCCCGGTTCCGACGCCTATGATATATATATATATTTATATATGATTATAAAAATTTAAGTTTCAGGAATAATATACATTAACTTTAGAACTTTATACATGACAACTTTTAATTTATAATTATATCCCTTTGTAAAAAGATAAAAATGGATAAATCTTTGTTATGCATTATTGCCCTTTGTAATTAGGCTTTTTGTAATTTGATTGAATTATTTCCTTATAATATTGTCATTGTTTTGACTATGCCTTTTGTAATTTTGGAGAATTATCTCCTAATGTGTTTGTCATTGTTTTAATTATGCCTTTTATGATTTTCTCCCTACGTGTGCTATTTTGGTTGTTTGAAATTCCTCCTGTTGATTTTACTGTTACTGTCCCTTTGTGTTTTTCCAGCTCCAGTTCACTAGGGCCAACATCCAGCCCCCCGCGGGACAGGACCCTCAGTCTATCATCGTCCCCCTGCTGTACGACATCAGCGCTAACACCATCCAACACATGGAGCCGGTCAGGGGTCAGCCACAGACCCCCGCCTACATGGCCGTCTCACAGCTGCTCCAGAACTTCTACCACCCCCAGAGCGCCGAGTGTATCCTGTTCCCGGCCGTCCAACACATCATGGCCAATCTCAACCTGTAACTCCGTAAACTCCCAGGAATTGAAACAATCTCAAACTGTATCTCTGAAAACTCACAAACAACTGGAACAATCTCAACCTGTAGCTGGGTTAAATTACAGGGGGCTGAAACAACCTCAGTTTAAATCTTAGTGAACTCACAAGAGACTCGAGCAGTCTCAAAGTACTGGAACAATCTCAACTAATAGCTCAGTAAACTCACATGGACTGAAACAATCTCAACTTATAGCTACATAAACTCAGAGAGGATGTGAAGTCCTTTAGCATTTCTTTGCCCGACTATCTGAAATTCTACCAAGAAATAATGTTGTGTTTGAATTGCTCTAGACTGGATGGATGAACCATCAGAATTCTTCTGAAGTCATTCAAAACACAATCGATTGTCACTGATTAATGTACTATGAGGGAGCAATGGTTTGGTAAACATGTATTTGACACCACTTTGTGTTTTAATGGACAATATCAATGATAGGAAATCTTCACTTAATGTGATGAAATTTGTTGGTGTAAATGTATCAAAGTAGTTTCTTAGGACAGTGGAATGTCCTAATTCCTGTCTGATAGCATTATAGGAATTGTAAATAAATATTTATGAATTCAGTACAAATGTACTTAAATCATGATCATGATCAGTTTGTTTGAAATGTTTGTACAGGTACATTGACTGTATGTATAGGTTATCAAATTTAAGCTTGTGTCAATAAATTTGCATCAAACTATGTGGGTCTTCAGCATATTGATATATTGTTTATAAAACGTGGCCATTCAGCATATTGATATTGTTTATAAAACGTGGCCATTGCAGAATGGCACTTGAGGCCGTAAAAGCTTGACAGCTCAATTTTGAACTTGAATCGGAAAAAAAAATTGAATAACTTTTTTTTTTTTAAATTAAGGGTGAAACAAATTAAGGCAAAAACAGCTGAAAGTTAAATGTAGAAATCATTCTTTATTACTGTCATTTTATATTTTGAAAATTAAACACAAGCAAACAAATGAGGAAATAATAATACACAGTAAATTCTTAAATTTTTACAATATGTTACTGATGGACACGAATCGAATTCTGTCAGATTTTATGATAAATGCAAGCGCAATAAAAACAAACTGAAATCAAGGATAAATGATTAAGCAAAGCAAAAGACCTAATTATTTAATAAAAAAAAATATAATGCATGGAGATGGAAAATAAGATGATAAAAAAAAAAGTCACAAAAATTCACAAAAGCAATAAAATTTAAACTGTTTATAAATAAAACTTCACAATTGAATCATGATCTTGAATGTAAACAAAAACATACACGTAGGTGCAAATGATGCAGAAAGAAAATATTAATTAAAACGCATTTGATTTCGGACAGATTTAGATATTTGTTTATTTACAATTACCAAAACCATAAAATAGAAATAAACTTAAATAGTCAAACTAAATGTGGTTTTATGATGTTATGGAAATAAATTAGAGTTCTTTAGAAGGGTGCAGTCATGGGATGAACATCTTTTCTAACAAGTTTAAAGATTTAGTATTCTGATAGTACAATGTACTCATAGTTCATTTTGCCATCTGATATAATGGGCACTGCAATGCATATTTGGAAAATGCATGAATTTTGTTTTCAATTAGGGTGATTTCACCATGCATCGGACACCTTTGGATTTTCCCCTTTGTTCACGCATTAAATATCGTCCAAATATAAATAAAACTTGTTTAAAAAGTTACAGGTTTTCCCCTTGCTTAATTATTGGAGAAAAAATTGTGAAATTGTTAAAAATGTAGAAAATAAAGCAAATTAATGAAGTGTTGAACTATTTCACCATGGATCGGACAATTATTACCAAGCATCGGACAGCTATAGCAGTGCAGTAGAGATTAAAAATAACAACATTTTCTGGTTTTAATGCAAAAATACAAAGGTTTGGAAATATTAATTTATTCAATTGCTATTCACATTTCTTTTAATCTAAATCCTCAAATCTACATATAGGAATTTAGACTATAGGGCTTTTGTTTAAAGGAATATTTATCATAAGGTTCTTTATCGTGCCAGCTCCTACAGGAACTTTGGACTAAAAATGGTGTGTCCGTAAAACTCGATTTTTAAGTGGTTTGAGGAAAATGTTTGTATCAATTATTTTTTACATTTTTATTTTACTTCACATGTAAAGTATATCACAAGGAATGGGCACATAATCTCCATATTATTAGAAGAAATCATGCAGTGAAAACTGTCCGATGCATGGTTAATTTGTGTCCGATCCATGGTGAAATGAACATATGGTGCAATAATGACCTTGACATTAATTGTTTAAATTTCTTGGACTTATTTTAATCAAATTTTGTTTCAAAACTTACTTCTTTCTAATTATTTTACGCAGAGAGTGCATTTTCACTAATTTACAATCAAACGCACAACATTCAAATCATGCTTTAGTGTAAAATCTTCGTAACTAAATTTTCAATAATGGCGTATTTGATGTCATTTTACGATGTCTATATTGCTATTTCTTTGACAATGTGACTGTCAAATTCTTAATAATGATAAAGTTCATTTGTTCTAATTCAGGAATATACGAAACAACACATGAGCGCATGCACATTTATTTGTATATTTATAAACAAAGTTGTCCGATCCAAGGTATGTGTCCGATGCATGGTTAAATCACCCTAGAAAGTTTATCATATAAATTAGGAAATTTAAGTGTCCCAATGTGAGTTTGTGAGCTATGAATTTCAAAGTTAAATTAATGGACAAACCATGGTTACAATACATTTATTAAGGTTTCTGACAGTATCCCACTTCATAGAGAGAACAGGATTACAAAAACTCCAAAGAAGCCATTGTGTTTTAAACACTACAAAGTTACAGACTTATAATTTACATCCAATGGATTCAGGCAAGCTGGAATGAATTTCAGAGATTTAAAGAAATACAGACACACACGTCACGTTTAAACAATGAGTGAGGTAATTTTTCTTAAATACAATAAATACTGGACTAAAAATCATAAATCTATTGAATCACAAAAATCACGATGCCCATGAAAAATGAGTTCTACGTGTACATGTATCAATGTGTAAAATCTCCATTAGTTAATAATAATTGGTTGCTTTCTACTTTGAGCTATTTGTCAATATGCCAATTATACCATCAAAGCCAATATAATGCATGAATTCTCACAATCCAAGAATATCAATTTAAATAAACATCTTCATTTCTGCAACAGTCAAATTTTTCTAATGAAACTATTTTTAAATTAATTTTATTAGATATATTACTTTCAAAAGCATGTAAAAATATCTGTATTATCATACTAATTTTGACACATGTAAAAACTTTGATCCTAATGAAAAGTAAACTTTTAAATCAATAACTTGTATGCGATTTTCAAAATCCTGTAAGTACAAAAACAAGGGCACAATCAGTAGAATTCTGACTTCTCGCATCAACTGTCCCATTACATGGCATCACCTTATTGAGAATACATTAAAACACGTACAGTTATAGCGAACAAGCTTATAATGAATTGACGCTTACAGCGAAGTGATTTTCATTCCCCATGACTATATTGTATAAATAGTGCCTGTTTTGGAGGGTAAGAGTTGAAATTGACACCCTGAGAAAACCATTGTCAACCGATACGAAGTGGAGGTTAACAATAGTTTTCGAGTTTTCGCATAATTTACGCCCATGTAACAATTCGTTGTGTTACCCGTTGCTAAGTGTGTTGCTAACACTGAGGGTTATAGAACGGATAATCAGCTGCGTCTAAACAAATCAGATTTCAGTATTTAACATGAAAGTATAATAAAATATATTGTGAACTTGATGGATATAACAAATTATGCTTATAACGAAGTAAAATCGCCCGTCCCTGGCACTTCATTATAACCGTGTTTTACTGTACAGATTATAAGTATTGTACATTGTTTCAGAAACCTGATAATTTAAATCCAACATCAAATGACAAAAAATTCTATTGCACTAGCTGTATATGCAGATTTTACATTATCTGTACTTGATCATTTTCAAAACTTAATTTGCTTTATATGAGATCATAACCATAAGTTATAAATACTAAGATTAAAGATATTGAAAGATATTTGAAATCTTAAATATTTTAGAAAAGAAATATATGTCTTAAATATGTGGTAATATGCATGTTCAACTAGGAAAAACTATGTCAACAATTTAAAGAACCCAACTTCTGTCATCAAAATTCATTCCACACACTTCCACATGTACAATGTGTTAATTAACAAAAAAAAAATAATTAAGAAACACTCAGGAGTACAGATGAATGCCCAAGGCAGAATATAAACTGAGGACCCTTATTTCAGAAAGTCAGATATTGGATTCAGATTTGTATCTTAAATTACAAATTAATTAAGAGAATTAAGAATACATTCTGACTTCCAGATCATATCTACATCACTGGGATGGCACATACATGTGGCCTCCTTAAGGTCTTCAAAAGCTAAATAGATACAGTGTGTATGTTTAAATAGTGCACAATTACACATGATTGTATACTAATATATACATGTATAATTATACATTTCTGAAACTTTTACATGTAATAATGTATAAACCATGATGGTATAAGACATGTAATATGCCCAAATCTGTTAATATACTTCTAAAAATAGAAGCAAAAAAATGACCAGTTTATCTAATAATAGATAAATTCAATCTATTCAGTTTCTAGAAACATTAAAGAAAAAAAAGCTTCTTTCAATTTGCCCATTACCATAGAAACACTTATTAAATTATAGAGAAAAAACGATTGAAAGTATCAAAAAAATAAGTGGATTCAAATTTCCTTTGGCATGACTAAACAATAAATGACTATTCTAGCTTAATGTAAAAAATCTATAAAACAACGATATGGCAAATTGATTATCAATGGTGAGTAAATTGTATGGCTCAACAACAATAGCAATAATGATCAGATCTGAGACAGCTTGTGGCTTCCATAAACTAAAGTGGAAATGATCAGGGGGAGAGAACTGTTCTACAGCATGTAAATCAAAGTGAGCAAATGTTGCGTAAAGAGTAATCTCCCTTCGTTTCACAATGTTCACAAGTCTAATATATTTTCACAATATTGTATATATGAAGTGGTAAAAAATACAGAGAAAGATTAGAGATTTGAGTGCAAAATGTGGAAATATATAAATACAGTATTACCAGTATATTGAAAGCTTAAAACTACCAAACACATTGTGTCTTGCTGTATCAGACCCGAGAAAATACCAGTGTTTGTAACACCATTGTGCAAAACTTCAATACTGACAAACACATTGAAAGCTGAATGGCCTAATAAATATACTAGCAAAAAATATATAAAAATATCTATATTAAATGAAAGCACAATTTGGATCCATATGTCATTATAAATGTGTTACCATTGGATACTGCTCAAACCCTCTATGATTTGTAGCAGAGTTTATCAAAACTCAATAATAAAAGTGGATTAAAAGATGAGAAATATCTGGAATCTGGAAAAAGTGGAATTCCTCTGGATTTAGGACTCATTCATTATTCATCTGTGTCCACCATTCTTGGGTAGAGATTGTCTGAAACTAGGTCAAGGATAACGAGGACAAAATCACGAAGAGTTAAATAAGAAGACCATGCCCATACACTGTACATGTACATGTATGTACTAACACAGAGTCAGCATTGTCCATTCTCATCTCAATCATGAAGAGTTAAATAAGAAGACCATGCCCATACACTGTACATGTATGCGCTAACAAATAGTCAGCATTGCCCATTCTCATCTCAGTCATGAAGAGTTAAACAACAAGACAATGCCCATACACTGTACATGTATGCGCTAACAAATAGTCAGCATTGTCCATTCTCATCTCAATCATGAAGAGTTAAACAAGACAATGCCCATACACTGTACATGTATGCGCTAACAAAAAGTCAGCATTGCCCATTCTCATCTCAATCATGAAGAGTTAAACAAGACAATGCCCATACACTGTACATGTATGCGCTAACAAAAAGTCAGCATTGCCCATTCTCATCTCAATCATGAAGAGTTAAACAACAAGACAATGCCCATACACTGTACATGTATGTGCTAACAAAGAGCCAGCATTGTCCATTCTCATCTCAATCATGAAGAGTTAAACAAGACAATGCCCATACACTGTACATGTATGCGCTAACAAAGAGTCAGCATTGTCCATTCTCATCTCAATCATGAAGAGTTAAACAACAAGACAATGCCCATACACTGTACATGTACATGTATGTACTAACAAAGAGTCAGCATTGTCCATTCTCATCTCAATCTTAAAGGGAGGTCTAATTTATCAATATCATTGCATGAATTTAATCCTCAAGTCTTGGGATGAAGATGATGGTTGGATGAACAGATATATCTGATATATGTATCAGGAAGAATCTTCTACATGTGTAAGTATTTACATTTTTGCAGGAAGGTGAGGGGAGGGGAAGGGGGGTGTTGGGTGGGGGTTGGGTGTTGGGTGGGGGGGGGGGGGGGCGGGGGTGTTAAAATAAAAAGTTATTATATGGCATAAGTCAGGTCTGTGTTTCTCCAAGATAAATTTTTGCATGGACTATCGAGTCTTTTTTTTGCATGGACTATTGAGTCATTTTTTGCATGGACTATTGAGTCATTTTTTGCATGGACTATCGAGTCATTTTTTGCATGGACTATCGAGTCATTTCCTAAACCACTACAGATCATCCAAAACTTATATAACCAGCCTGACTACAACAGAGTCATATCTCAATAAAATTTTACTGTCAGATATAGATTTATAATACAAATACTGAACAGCAAAACTAATACAGCTTTGATCCTATAGTGGCTGTTTATCAGAACATGACCTTGGTTCAAAGAAAGAGCAATGCTAGGACAATGGCTGGACCCACAGTTAGTCAAAAGGACAAAGGTCAAGGTCAGCCCTCTTTACATCACAGTTAAATCACACTCATGAGTAACTAATGGTACCAAACACTGATCAACATCAGTCATAGAAAGGATACATGGAGGAGCTTATGGAATGCAGCTGAAGAAGACAACAGTGTGTAAATGAAAAATTTTATTCAAATATACAATCGGACAAAGCATTAATTAAAGCATTTTGCTTGTAAATAATTAATGTATGTTGCATGTGATCTTTCTCTAAATGTAGCAATGTCAACCTCAGAACAATTTTTACACATCGAATTATAATGCAACGAACAGTTTATTATTAATATAAAAAGAAAATGCTAAATGTTTATCGGTTAATACATATGACTTTCATTAACCTTTTAGAATATGATTGGATGTTACCTTTGGCTATAAGCATCACATGTACATGTACCAATCAGTCTATCATTACTTACTTTGTCAACCAGTTTCTTCAGCTTGTCATTGGCTGCAGCTCTACCCTCATCGGTGTCTCTCCTTCAATGATAAACAGTTTCAATGCAGTGAAATATTTATTTTTCTTAACCTAAAGTTAACATTGCTCTATCATGTCTATGTCTAAGTAGATGTTACTCTTTTATCTTAGACATGATGACGTAAAGTTTTAGGTAGATAAGCCCAACATCTGAGTGAAGAATTATTGTAAGTTGTAACATTGCATAATTATATAGATAATATCGAAACCTTTTAAGGTCAATTCCACATAGGATAATATTTCATCTTGCCCTAATTATATGACCAATTCAGCATTACTGCTAAATTCTTACTAAATATTTGACTTATTTAAATAAATTCTAGGAAGTTCATAAGTCAAATTATTAAGATTAAACTTATGTTTTTTTTGTGAAAAGGGCTCATGACTTATAAACTCATGGGATCTTGATATTTTTTAAAAACGATGTACACTTATGTTTCAAATATTCAACTTTAATGAAATTGCACATTTGATCACTATGTGTTTAGCTACACCTCACACTGTGACTAGCTACACCCCACACTGTGACTAGCTACACCTCACACTGTGACTAGCTACACCTCACACTGTGAGTAGCTACACCCCACACTGTAACTAGCTACACCTCACACTGTGACTAGCTACACCTCACACTGTGAGTAGCTACACCCCACACTGTGACTAGCTACACCTCACACTGTGACTAGCTACACTTCACACTGTGAGTAGCTACACCCCACACTAGTACTGTGACTAGCTACACCTCAAAGATCCCTGACCTCTGCATGTCCTGCTGGATGTCCATCTCAAAATGGAGTCTGGCCAGCTGCTCCTGCTGTTCTCGGATTTGGTCCATCTTATCAAAGGTCATAGAGCCACCTACCAATACCAAGAATAACCATAAGTCAACTCAGAGAGGACCATGCATAATACTATGATGTATGAATAATCATGCATCAACATATAGGTAAGCATATAATTACTCATAGATAACCAGTGATCAACTCGTGCACAATTACATGCAATATGTCTTGCGACTCTTCATAACTAAATCGAAGTATGCTTCTTTGATTTTGTTCCTACCAAAAGCCTGTAACTTTCCGCAGTGGAAGTCCTCAAGAAGTTGTAAAAGTCCATGTTCCATGGTCCGCACGTCCGCCACATCTGTCAGAAATGTGTGTTCCTTGCATGAACGCCCAGTACTACCTGAATCTGCCTCATTCTTATCTAATATCAATTAGAAAAACAGTATCATTAAAACAATTTTTCAGACTTTATTGTAGATCCCTACATTTAAACGTAAAGAATAAATATCTGCATAAAAAAGCAAAAAACACTCATTGCATATTATGAAATTTTGCTATTGTTTTCCTGACAGTTGTAAACTATATGAAACAAGAGATGTTTGTGAAACACTTATGCCCCCTTCCCTTGAAATCATCCACGAAGAAATGAATGGAAACTGCATATAATCCAAATTTTTCTAAGTCCAAGGAACATAACTCTGTTGAAAATTGATTGATCACATTCAAAATAAAACTTGACCTAAATATTACTATGATAAATCTGTTCACCAAATTTCATTTCAGTATATGCAACCTCTGCGAAGAAAATGAATAGAAACTACAAATACTTGGAATTTTTCTATTTCCAAGGGACACAAATCTGTCAAAAACTGTTCGATTGTACCCAAAATTGAACTTGACCTATATATTATTATGATAAATCTATATACAAAATTGCATTTCAATATGTGCAACCTCTGCGAAGAAAATGAACGGAAACTGCAAATAATTGGAATTTTTCTATGTCCAAGGGGAATAACTCTGTAACTCTGTAAAAAATTACTCTATTTTACTTAAAATTGAACTTGACTTATATATTATTATTATGATAAATCTGTATACAAAATTTCATTTCAATATGTGCAACTTTTGCAAAGAAAATAGTAGAAACTTCAAATAAATTGAATTTTTCTATATACGTTCTAAGGGCATAACTCTGTGGAAAATTACTCTATCGTATATAAAATTAAACTTGACCTACATATTATTATGAAAAATCTGTATACCAAATTCCATTTCATTATTTGCAACCTCTGCAAAGAAAATGAATGGAAACTGTTGGACCGACTGATCGACAGGCGGACAGAACAACTGACCAACAGACGGACAGCAGCAAAGCAATTTGACCTCCCTTCTTCGAAGGGGGGCATAAATAATTATGACAAATGTTTGGTGCTTAGATTTATATTCATTCTTTCTGATTCCAATGGTAAAAAGTATCCATGAATGTGCATACATACAGCAGTTATGAATAAGTGAGATAGCTGTAAACATGGTAAACACAAAACCATTTAAGATTTGAATGCTTATTTTTAGATGTTTTCAGTCTTATAACACACCTGGGAGGCTATGCAGGCAAACAGAATACAGCATGTTAGGCAGTATCAAAATTTTTCATATTAATGGTCATTTGTATGAAATATGTGTATCGTTGCTTTAAGGTACTTCACTACACCCAGGCTTTAATACTTATACATTTTAAGACACTACGTCACAAGATGGCGATTTAAATGTTTTGTTAAACTGTTTGTATCAATCGATTCAGATGTATATCGTCATAGCTCAGTGGTTAAGTATCAGGCTTGTGAACCGCAGGTTATGAGTTCGAATCCACCTGGGGCTTTTGTTTATGTTTACTGAATGAAATTTTTGAAAATACCATTTTTTATCTAAAATTGCACATTTGTTCGCCTATTTGATATATTTACTTCTTATCCATCATGCTTTCTATCAAACTCAAGTAATTTTCTGCTGATTTGAGAAATTATTTCATGGTGTAATGAGGCACCTTAAAGCCATTTTATAGGCTTTTAGTCAGAAAAATAAAACATACATGGAACAGCCATATCAACATGTTGTTTAGTTCGCTTCTGCAACTAAAAATATGGTGCCAGAAACTTTGTCAAGAAAAATCTTTTTTATTAATAAATAGATATGATTTAATGATTATTTTCATAAGTACTTATGAAATTGGTTATATATGTCTGAATTTTTCTTTTAATCTTACAATAATATATAAATCAAAAATGCATAACAAGGCTAAGTGTGTTTACAGGAAATTGAACGTCGCAGATTTCAAATGCAAACATAAGGGGAAATATCCACTGTATGTAAATATTTATATGCATTATATTCTCCAGGTTGATTTTTTCCTCTCACATTACATTACATATTACAATGAATTGACCATCGAATACACATATAGTACCTGTTTTTCTGGATTTCTTCTCGGGGGTCCTAGATGATGCAGGGTATACATCCTCCTTAATGATAGCCGTGGTAGCCTCCATATTGCATGGATTCAAGAGATTTACATGTACTTCATGGTGCAGAGATCTGTTAAGATTTTTTATCATTTAAATGGCTAAATTTTATTTTAAATCATTGTCAGTGATAAAATTACAGGAAAAATGTAACCTTTACATTTTACACATAGCAATTTTGTTGCATGTATAAAGTGTACCGTAAACTATTGCCACGACAGTGACAATAATGGTTTAAAATAACTTATTTTCAGACAGAGTCATGAGAGTGGTCTAATGTTTGTTAATGTTGCAAATGTTTCTTATAGTCTATCCCAAGATTTTTTTGCTGCTATTTTCTTAAATTATTCTACATTTATAAATACCTCTTGATTTAGAAGATTTTCATTCAACAGTAATCTGTATGAAAATTGAAAAAATTCCAAGATTTCCCTTTTGAAACACCCCCTCTAGCTTGTCACGTTTCTCAATACAAGGCTAATCAAAGTACTGAAGTACTGATGGGAGTCGATTTTATCGATTATCATTTATTTTAAAATCAATTTATCTTGCATGGCAATTAGTTTCTAGTTTGTATTTGAATTACGCCCTTTATTATAATATGAATTTTTAGACTTTTCTGACAAGAATTTCGAGAAACCCCATATGAATCATATTGTGTTATATTTAAAGATAGAGGTTCAACTATACAAGTATGTATTAGTTATCGAAACAACTCTAAAAATTGTATGGATCCAAGCACTATTGATATCGAACTCTAGTCTCATTTAACTAGACGCTCGGCTGTCTCCGTTAATATCCGACAAGCAAGAGAGCCCCCTCTCTGCTTGTGGCAGATTTACGGAGACAGCCGAGCGTCTGGTTGAACGAGACTATATTAACTCTGGCGTAGGAATACATGACTACAAAAATATCTAAATTGTAGTATATAAAATTTGACTATTTTCAAAGTGTTTATAGATAAGTTTACTTGAAAAACAATGCTTCAGCATACATTACATAAATTTTTTTCTATTATTTTCAAGAACTTATATAGTCTTGTCAGCGGTGATAATTTGTGCTTAGGTCCAAACACTGTTTCACTTTCGGTTTACCAGAGTAACTGCATAGGAGAGTTGATTAAAATCAACTCCCAAAAAAGAAAGTCTACAGGGATCTTGCATTGCATCAGCCATAATTAAGCCCGGATGATAACATTGAAAAATTGTGTGAGGTATTCTGAGAGAATTCCGAATGGAGAAAAGATGTCAACATTCACCATTACACAAATTTTCGTAGGAAATCTGTTTTCGTTCCTGTGAATTTTTAGGAGGGAAATTTTCCCTTTCATCGATTTCAATTGCACTTCTTTAACAGGTATGTTAAAAAACTGTTCAAATGTGCAGCATAAATATCTTGGGACAGACTATAGTTCTTGCAAATGTATTTGTTTACAAAATCTTAAATCAATAGGCCTACTTTTTAATTATCTACAAACTTAAACTTCATTAAGCTGTATCATTTTGCCCTGCAAAACCGCAGTTACTACGAAAGGGTCTAACGTTAACTGTCTAATTAGGGGTCAAACCACCAAACGATGGGCCCAACATGTTTGGCAAAAATTATGACACTGCTATTTCAGTAAAATCATGCATGTTTTAAACACGCACCCGTGTAAACTAAAACATCAGATTATCTTAATTTATATATCAGATTTACCTTTTTATTGGGCTTACGCGTTTCGTAAACTGGAAATTCGTTGATGCGATATAAACCCCCAAGTCTCTAACAACAAGAAGTTTTTTTCCGGATCGGTTGTTTGAAAAAAAGGCACGGTAAAAGTTTTATTTAACTTTAACTTCAAATCCCTACTGTACTTTAAATCTCCAAAGATTTCAGGTTTAGTTTTTGTTGAAAATTGATGGCGAGAATGCATAAGTGCTGATATTTTTTTATTGCTATAAGAAACACAATTATATTCCTGAAACGTATGTGCTTGTATTTTATGAATTTAGGTTTAGAAAAATGGTTTACACGTTTAGGTATTTAAATTACCTAAAAATGGTTATATGGGGTTTTCGGTTAGCTCTGTTGCGTGTAGATTATTTATAGATTTATAGATCAAATCGCACAGTAATTTTTAACGAAAATTATGTGCTTGTATTTTTTTAAAAGAGTTTTTGTTTGAATCATTGAATAATACATGCAACTATACAGATAATCTATCGAGTCATCAACTAAAAGTAGAAATATTATTTGAACGTTAACGGTTGACAAGTTTAGTAATTTAAATTATCTAAAATAAGGCATATGTTTTATTTTTAGTTTTACGGAATATAGAGTATTTTTAGACTGAAATTTCCATACATATTTCAATTCGGGATTACACATAGAAGGTAACAGCACAGTTTGATATTGCTCCTTAATGAAGTTCATCTTTGAACTAGTTATTTCACCAGAGTAACTGAATATTTTCCAACTTTGAACGAATAGTTCTACTTTTGACAAATTGTATCTTATTTTCGTTAAGATCTAAAAAGTCTAGTCTTTGATATAGATGTAGCTTTAAAGGAACTTGGACACGATTGGAGGTAGATTTTTTTTCTAAATTTAAATTTTTACTGTTAATGTCTAGAATGATCAACCTGGATATTTTGTTTTATGGATTTTTGAGATGGTTGACGGTTTGTTGTCATTTTTTCATGAGGAAAATTAGCAGTAGTGTCTTATTAAGGTGGAATAACACATCGTCACAAAAAGGGTGACATCTGATCGAAACGATAGTTCGTTTTATTTTAAGATGATTAATATTTTCAACTTTTAAAAGTTTTTATCTTTTAATTATTAAACAATGCCAAAAAACTGCCATAGCTCTAAATATAAAAATGATATTACAATATCATATTTTTTTCTTTTCCGCTGAAAATTTCATCATTCAGTTTTTAAAGTTAGTGTAGACTTTATTAGGAAGGATACTCTTGGCACGTAAATGAAATCGGTAAACCAAAGAGATTTTTGAAAAATTCCGTCTATCTCAATATTGATGAGGTTTAATCAGATATCTATTATTCTATTTTATTCCTGA
Source organism: Magallana angulata (assembly GCF_025612915.1). Classification (NCBI taxonomy): domain Eukaryota; kingdom Metazoa; phylum Mollusca; class Bivalvia; order Ostreida; family Ostreidae; genus Magallana; species Magallana angulata. Next base: position 4,906,073 of record NC_069115.1, read on the forward strand.
CAACATTTTGTACTACAATTTTAGAAATTATTAAACATTTATTCACAAACAAATAATTCCATTCAATAAAACACTTAACAGACCAAGCTCCGAACTGTTGCGATTGTAAATTTAAAGGGAGACATATTTGTAGCCATCCTATAGCCTAATGAGTGTCTGTGTTTTTCTTTGCTAGGTTCGCCATTACTCTGTGTTGTTCCCTGGGTCATCGTACGCAGGGTTTATTCCCACTTAGCCAACATTCTGAAATTCTCAATTCCCACTTGGCCAACATTTTGATTTTTCACACCTGAGTGATTAGGAGGCTATAGTCTGTTTTCACATGTTAATGTATTTGTTATCAATTACCTGAGAATAATTTGTTAAAACCAAATATAAAAAAAAAACATTTAATTTTGTCTATAACAAGATAATCAGAATAAATAAATAAAAATCACCACATTTTTTTTTAAATATAGATCAGCAATTTTCTGCAAAATCATTGCACTTAACATTTTATATGTTGAAACCCAATATGGGCACTTGCATGATTAAAAGGTTTATGTAAATAATTTTAAACTGTTTAAATTGGAGGTATATAATATATATACACAAATAAGATTGATCAGCCGTTTTTTAAGAATAGACTAGAAACATGGGTTACTATGTTGTAATATAATATTATATTTAATATAAGACCATTGACATTACAATTTCATGCAAATAACACAATTTTGTAGCTCATGTTCAGGTCTATTTTAATCTTTTGAGAAAATAAACAAATTGAAATTGAGAGGCATTGTTATGGCCATTAATATACAGAACCGAAAGCCTGAAAATCATGAGTTTTTAATTGTTTTACGGACTGCTAGTTGAAAGACATAAATAACCAAAATTCATAATCTTCAGGTGCAGATCAACTTCATAGAAAATGACAACGGAGGATTTTATCTTCATAACTAATGATGTATTGATCATCATACAATGAATCATATTAAATGTGAAGTATACACCATTAAAAATATAAGCACTTCACTCTAGCGTTTTTGTGTTTTGTTAATTTCATATTCTGTAGATTGGAATTAATCAAAATAATCATAGAAACCAAAGAAAATTGAAAAAAGAAAGAAAGAATTGAAATATGACACATATGATGTAAAGTTAAAATTTCAAACGTGATTCTTAAAATTACATTATTTTTTCACTGCCAAGTTTAAGTTAAGTCAGCTTATATAATTATCTCAATTTATGATGAAAATAGACAAACTATGATATTTGTACCCTAATTAAGGGCATGAATTTTTCTGTAGGCTAACAAATATATATTATTTCTCCTACTTTCATCTGAAAACAGACTATAACTTACCTGTAATTAAATTCTTTTGTTCTCCACCTGCACCCCATTCCCACTTAGCCAACACAAATCTACCTGTATTTTACCTGTATTTTTCAAAATGTTGGCTGAGTGGGAAGACACCGTACGCAGATACCTGGCAGACACGCTGTAAGATACACTTAATATTGCATTCGAAAAAACTTGGGTTTTTTTGGAATATAAGTGCATATTATTTATAACGCGCAACCAATATTTCTACATTTATTCATGAAATACATTCTATATATATATTAAAAAAAAGCAATGTAGCAAAAATAAAATTTAATTGTGTTTTCCCAACAATAATAAGAGTTTTGTTGAATATGAATACATGTAAAAAAAAAAAAAAAAAAAAGAAAGAAAGAAAAAAGATGGCACTAATGATGAAGAACATATCGGCACTCATGGAGTAGAAATGCATTAATAGTCTTCGACATAAAAAGCTGTAACACTCAGAATCGTCCAATTGTTTTCATTACCAGATGCTGGAGCACGCACAGTTTGGACAAGAAGTATGTCTGGATCATCCGGGGACCTATCGTTATCACAATAGCGGTAACTACCTTCTTAGTCCCGAGTTTGATCGATATAAGCCATGATTACCATATCTATACAACAACGAACTTTGTGACAAGCACAAAAATCCAATTTCAATTTAATTTCTGATTATCTTGAGTTCTTTTTATTTTTCTTGTAGATTAATTTCTTATTCTTCTTGAACATCATACGGGTACTTTTTACGAAACTTACAGCGGTACACATGAGTGATCCTCACCGATACAGGTAACATATGAGAATTGATTATGAAGTGAATTTTAAAAAAAATCAGTAATTAGAAATGAAATGTTCACATGAGAGAGAAGGGACTCGATTTTACAAGAATGTAGAAAATGAAGGCTGTTGTTTTTTAAATTCACATATTATAAACAACTTGTATGGTTGAATACACTTCTCTTACTGCCTTGGAGTAATTCTCGCTGAATGCCATTTCCAGTCTTTTTAGTGAAACGTCGATTACAATTATATTCAAAGGAATACTGACGAAAATTAAATTGACAAGAAACTGAGAATTGGTCTTGGACCAGTATTTCCCCGAGATCTTTACATAATGTTCATCTCTTTGAGAGAAAGCCTGTTTGCGTTCAACGTGCGTTCTGATTTTTCTGTACATACCTGGGGATATACCTTACCTGCGTTTGTTTTGCAGGATGCTGGCCCGCTCCACCCTGGTGCTGATCCCGCTGTTCGGGGTCTACTACATGATCTCCGTCGTCATGCCTGAGTGTATGGACCCTGGGGTGGAGCTCATCTGGCTCTATGTGGAGAGTGGGGTCAACTCCTTCCAGGTCAGAGGGCTTTTCATTGTGCATCGTCATTGGCTGTTCAACCACCATTTAATTTATGAATTTGGACTCTTTCTCATATTACATGCAAATATGTTATCATGTTAAAAAATCTAAAAAAGTTACAAATTCAAAAACAAAAATATCCTCCAAACCTAACAAATTTTTAATCCCCAACCTAACAAAAAGAATTCAGATGAAAGAACTGTATTTTCATTGCAGGGTCTCATTGTTGCAGTCTTGTTCTGCTTCGGAAATGGCGAGGCACGTAACAACCAAAATATCGTCAGCACAAGCAATTCTTAAGGTGGTACCTGTCAATATCAATGTAAAAAAAAGAACAATATAATCAAAATGATTTGACCTGTTTAAAATTTTATGTTTTACAACATTAAACAAAGCAATACGTTGAAAAATTTTTTGGAAATGCAAAAATTATAAAAGCCCAAGTGGGATTCGAACTTATGCCCTACAAATTTTTCGTAAATACTCTAACGTTAACGCTGCTTAAAAATTTAATCTGTTAGGTAAAAATTTTTGTAAAAAATAAAATAATACCGTTATATTTTTTTAAAATGTATTTTGATAGAAAGTACTCACATTATGGAGGTGTCCCAAACCACCTTAACTTATTGCAGTCTTTTTAAAGAGAGAAGTAAATTGGTAAACAATATTACATCTTGTTCTATTTTGTTATAAAGTAATCGAACATTGCTTTGTCTTTAAGGTCCAGCATGAGATTCGTAAGAAGTGGAACCGCCGCTGGGCGTTACGTCGACTGAGCACGCTCTCCACGCGCTCCACACGGACTCTGTCCCTGGGCTCCGCAGTGTTCGTCTGCGACAAACCAAATCCCTCCGCCATGTTCTCTGACGTCACAATAAACGTCAACGTGGACGACAAGCAGTGCCGCTTGGAGTTGGACGATGTGAAAAGTGGTGATAAAGTGACCAATAATAATATTATCGATGACTCCCGTAAAGAGGGCGTCCGGAGCGAGGAGGAAAGTGACACGTTATTGTGAACACCGTTATAATTTTTTGTGCAGCTACCGAATCATACACTGGCGTCGGAAGCAAATTGAAAGTGGGGGGGGGGGGGGCGGGGGGGGGGGGGGGGCTAGACTAAACCTCAGGAATATTGACAAAAAAGTAATTCCCAAAATTTAATCATGGAAATCCTAATCCGGGGTACTTCCAAAAGAAAAAAAAATACTAACCAAATTTTTAGTATGGCTCTCTTCTGAATCCAACTTCTCATTCTTTCAAGGTAAATTTAGGAACAATAATCTTTCCTGCGAGAAAAAGTGGGGAGGGGGGGGGGGGGGGCTGAAACCTCTATCATTATATGTTTCTAATGGTTAGGTATAACTTTGCAACAAAGTGGGGGGCTTTCGTAAAAATCAATATTTAATTACATTTGCAGTGATATTAAAACACATATGCTGAATGTCACTCGTTTGTCCATGGTTAAAGACAGGAAATGACGCATTTAAAGAGCGACCATGCAGTGTTATACTTTGAAAAAAAATACAAAGATACAAGCATAAATATAAGGAATAAATTCTCGGGTAATGTGATTTTCATTTTTGTTTGTATTTCACACAGTTTCTTTGAAGATGATTAATATTTTCAACTTTTAAAAGTTTTTATCATTTAATTATTAAACAATGCCAAAAAACTGCCATAGCTCTAAATATAAAAATGATATTACAATATCATATTTTTTTCTTTTCCGCTGAAAATTTAAAATCATTCGGTTTTTAAAGTTAGTGTAGACTTTATTAGAAAGGAAACGCTTGGCACGTAAATGAAATCGGTAAACCAAAGAGATTTTCGAAAAATTCCGTCTATCTCAATATTGATGAGGTTTAATCAGATATCTATTTTTCTATTTTATTCCTGACAACATTTTGTACTACAATTCTAGAAATTATCAACATTTAACATTTATTCACAAACAAATAATTCCATTCAATAAAACGCTTAACAGACCAGTCCGCGCGAACCCTCCTCTTGAGTTGCCAATCAGGATAACTTCTATTTCAAACAGCGTAGATGGAGGGGGGGGGGGGGGGCGCAAATTGCTCCCTTGTTTTCAAAGACTTAATTTGTAGAATGATAAAATAAAATGTTACATGCCTGATTATTTTCGAGAGAATATAAACAATGAAAAAATACTTCGTAGAGGGGGGGGGGGGGGGGGGGTAACAGAAATTCACATCTACGGGTTGCTTTCTAGAATACTCTCAGACAAACAGACGGGTGCAGAGAGACAGACAGACAGACAGACAGAAGATAGATAGATAGATAGATAGATAGATAGATAGATAGATAGATAGATAGATAGATAGATAGATAGATAAATGGATTGATAGAGATCGATTACAGATAAAGATTGATTATGAAATTTTGTTACTTATTTCATTGAAAAATTGCTTTTGTAAATTTTATACAAAACTCTTTTCATTCGTTTGAGATAAAAGAAAATTATCACTAGTAGCTATCAATACATGTACGTGCTATTCTAGAATAATGATTTCTAAAGGCTAAAAAAAGAAAAACTCGCGTAAAATGATGCGTTAATATATCCAAGTCATCAATGGATTTTACGCACAAGTAATTAGTCATCTGGCGATGAATTAAAACCTTTGTATAATTTAATAAATTTATTCATTCTATTACCAATGTGTTTATTTATACATAATTATAAAGCAATTCACATACAGCAATTAAACTTATTGGCAAGTACACACTTCGTGTTTTTACATATTAATCAAAATATACAAAGTATGTAATTATAATCACCTACTGGAAATATTAATAATATTTATGTGGAACAAACGGTACACCATCTCAATGTCCAATGAAACAATCCACAAAGATAGCTATGATAATATCTAAACTCAAGAAAACCTTGATCTGTGTGATCAAAATAGTATATGTTTTCATATTATTTTGTTAGAATATATTACACACACACAGTTTGTTTACATATGACACACACATAGAGCTTGTTTACATATTACAAACTGTATCATATAAAACACACACAGTTTGTTTACATATAATACACACACACAGTTTGTTTACATATAATACACACACACAGTTTGTTTACATATAATACACACACACAGTTTGTTTACATATAATACACACACAGTGTTTACATCTGATATTGTATTTTCTTCACTTTACGTGTGCCGTACTCAGCCACAAAGAGGTTGTCTCTGGTGTCCACACATAAACCCAATGGAGCCTGTAAATGACAGTTGTCAATGTAGCGGAGGAACTGTCCGTCCTGATCCAGGATGTGGATACAGTCGTTGTCATAGTCTACGGTCAGGATCCGACCCTGGCTGTCTGTTGTGATGCCGCGTGGATCGAATGATCCCTCGGTAGCAGAGGGAGGACCAGTGTAGGTAAAGCGGAGTTTCCCGGCCTGATTGACCACCACTACTGCACCGGCTCCAGGGTCTGACACACAGATATCTAGGTTCCTGTTCTCACTGATGTATTTAATGTTACCAGATGAATAGAGAGGTTGTCCTTTGTCGTCGTACTGAATACTTTGTTTCTCTGTGGAGCCAGAGTAACACACAACTTTTGTTTGTTTATAATCATCACTGTACATGACAACCAGGAGGTCACCAGAGGAGGTACTACAGACATTGAGAGGTATCCACCCCTGTAGTCTGATCACTGTCTGTATCTGTGTATTCTTCACTATGTTCACAGTTCTACCATCGTAATCAGTATAAACTAGATCCCCACTCCTTGTCACTGCTATGTCGTATGGAGCGTTCTCTGACTTGGTTTGGACTGACTTCACTAGTTCCCCCTGCAGGTTGTAGAGACTCATCATCTTATTTTTATAACTACACGTCCAGATTTCTTCATCACTGGGACAAGTAACACTGGTTAGACCATAATAAAAGCCTCCATACTGTGTCTGTATGGTGGAGATGATTCGTGGCTCATCAAGCAGTGGTTTGAGAGGAGAGGATCCAGCTTCTGAGGTTTCCATGGTGTAGCCATGTTCCTCTGTTGTAATGGAGAATGCTGACAGGGAACCAAATTGTTGGTAAAGTTGTTCTGGGTTAATTTTCTGAGGGGTGAAGTTTGGTAAAGAAACTGTGAGTTTAGGAGGCAATCTTCTGAATTCAGCAATCCTGGATTTGTAGGCAGAGACACGGCTGACATCATTGGAGTCCACTAACTTCTTCAGATCAGCAATGCTCTGTGTGATTTCAGAAATGGTGCGTGTAATTTCATCTTCCTGTTTGTTTAAGACAGCCAGGTGTTTGGTGTCCATTTCATCAAGATCAGATTTCAGTTTCTGTATAATGGTGTCTATATCTCTGTGCCAGACTTCTCCATGTTTGTCGATTGTGGTTGCCAATTTCTTTGAGTTTTTATTAAGATCAGCTTTCTGAACTGTGATGTTGTTTGCAATCTCTTGATATTTTGCAATAACTGTTTTATCTAATTCTTGTAAATCTGTTTGTAAATCATGTTTTTTTGCTTCAAAATAACTTATAATGTCTATTTTTTCGTGGTTTTCGTGACTTTTAGAGGAAACACAGAGGACACAGATAGGAATGTCACATTGTTCACAATGAAGTTCACATTGTTTGAGGGAATGTTTTTGGCAATTAGGATAATTTGGAGTAGATCCTCGGTCTTGGAACGGTACCAGGTGATGTTTTTTGGAAAAATCCAGCACATGGTTCCCAACACAAGCTTTGCAGAGATTGGTCTGACAGAAGTCACAGTGTAGTAGGGGGACAGGAGTATCACACACATCACAACGCACCACATCCTGGGCACTGCTTCGGGGGTCCATGGTCAAGTCCTTGGTAGAGCCTGAAATATACATGTATATCATTACTTTCTACCACAATGGGGCATGCCATACAAGTTTATGTTTTTATAAAGTCAAAATCCAAACTTTTAAACAGAGTTATTTTTCTTTTATTCATTAAAATAACTCGACTTGTACAAATAATTGAAAAATTAGTATATACTAAAATGCATTTTTTTAAAACGCATAAACAAGTTAAACATATTTTTAAAAACACATAAAATGATTATTATAGGGATGTATGAGAAGGATTCTGACTGGCTAACAGTTGTAGGGTGTAAATTTTAATGATTTACTGAAATGAGTTTCCAACGATTTTTTTTCAAGATTTGAATGTTTTGTTGCGTCAGTGAATAAAATATATAAGTTACACCTGTTTATCTAATAATAACACTTATTGAAATATGGATGTAACATGTGCAGCTCTAGATCTAGGGGGGTACGTGGGGGGGGGGGGGGGGGAGGGGGGGGGGGGAGTCGAACAGACTCCTTTGGAACAGTTTATGTAGCAAGTAAGCGAGTGGATCAAACATCCAATTTTAATTTGACCGATTCAATTAATGGACCCCCTGGCAATCTGAAATATCTCTCTGACCCCTCCCCCCCCCCCCCCCCGATGGAAAAATTTCTGGGTCCGCAAATATGTGATACATGTATAGGGGTATGTCTGGGGAGGACGTACATGTAGGTGTAAGTAGTATATAGTATAGCAAACCGTTCTACCCTAAAATGATGAGATGATGAGCAAGCTAAAAATAGACCCGATGAGTAGCCCTATGACCTTTAAAAGACCCGATGAGTAGCCCTATGACCTTTAAAACTTTGCTAATAATTATATAACAATTAAAAGTCTGAAACCTTTTAAACTTTGCTAATATATATATATATATAACAGTCGTATTATGTAAACCTTAAAATCGGTTGTGTAAATAAATACAAAGCTAGTGTGATGTAAATACGTCTCGGATATAAGTTGAAACAGGAGCACCTCTTTGGATTTGATTTTATTCAACATGAATATCGATAACCTATTATACCATATCGAAGATAGTATGGTAGAAAGTGAAGTGCAGAAGTGTTTAACTCTAAATGAACTGATTTAATGGCCAGAGCCGAATAAGTATACTCAGCACCATGCAGTCAACAAGAAATTAGAAGAATTTCGGACAAAGTAAGTTATTTCATTATTATTAATTTCGGTTTGAAAAATGAAACTAAATAGGTGTAAAAGAGAATTATGGATATATATCAACTTTTTATTAGGACTAATAGCGAGGAAGATAGTTCAGACGAGAGTTTGAGCCTTGATCTCTATGCGGAGAGTGATGAGTCCGATGATGATTTGTGTGTTAGTTACTAAAAGTTCATTACATAACCAAGATCCTTGAGGCACCATGAGTACATTGAATGCATTGTAACATGACCAAGATATAACAAATTACCGAAGCGCTGCTTAAAGTTCACTGCTAGTAGTATATAGTATAGCAAACCGTTCTACCCTAAAATGATGAGATGATGAGCAAGCTAAAAATAGACCCGATGAGTAGCCCTATGACCTTTAAAACGTTGCTAATAATGATATAACAATTAAAAGTCTGAAACCTTTTAAACTTTGCCAATAATTATATAACAATTAAAAATGTGTAAATACTAGTATACGGGTTCAGAACACTCTCGCAAAATGTATGGGCTTAAAGTATACGAACAATTATTACATAATAGATGACATTAGGAATAAACACTGGAGAATAAACAGGCAGGAATTGTCTTGATGTTCGTTCACATGTAATTTCATGTCTTGAAGATCTTATGTATTAATACTAGTCTGCGAGTTAAATAAAAACACTCCCGCTTAATGAATGGGGTTAAAGTATACCAACAATTATTATATAATAAATGAAACTAAGAATAAACACGGGAGAACTGTTAAATGATTAAACAGACAGGAATTGTCTTGATGTTCGTTTACACCGACGCATGTAATTTCATGTAATTTATACGAGTGATCCACTGAGAAAATTGGTTAACAAAGTATGTAAATATACCACCTAAGAGATTTATAAATGGTGTATATATATACATAGCTAGATCCAGTGTCACTTAACGGTGATGCGAAGATGAATATAGACCAGCTCTTATTTAACGCTGAAGAAGAGGTTATACGGAAAGAAATAGCAAATCTTGTTGAAACCAAGGCGTTGAAAATATGGGCTAATAGATTAAATCTTCAGACTCACAGAGAAGTAATAGCTCGTACAACTGAACTGCGGGAAGACATACAGTAAGTTATTATAAAAGCTACAAGATTTAAAATATATATAATAAAAATATGATGGGAAAATAAATGAATAAAACTATGTGTTTGTAATGCAGTATAATTAATTATTCAGAAATACGAATGGAGAGGAGGTAATTAACAACTCGACATATTGATGTAGTGAATGCTCAAAAACATTCAAGACAAAATTTGGACTCAATAGACACGGAAAGAGCATTCATCAAAGAATAACCTATTCCTGTTCAAAATGTTTGAAGAATTTTGCCTATCAATCAAATAAAATCAGGCATGAAATAAATGTCAACATATTCAAACTAAGAGAAGACGGCAGCGTGGAAGTAATACGCCGAAGTCCGTGCCATTTCAAGGCCTGCATGAATCTAAATCTGTACAAAAACCACCTTTCGTACATATCAAACATAAACGCATCATGTTTTTTTTTTTTAAATGTTTATTGAAATAAATATCTACATTTTATAAATAAATATCTACAAACTCAAGCATTATTGTTTATATGAAAGTCTAGAGAGTACATTATTTATGATAGGAATTATCTTGATAAGTCTTTTCCACTGTTCAGTAGTTAGGTGTAAACCTTTAATTGTAGCTTTCTTGTTGATGAAAAATCTCAGATCAATTCTGAAAGTTTCTTGGTATAGACAAATGGACACGTAAACATTCCCAGAAATCGAAAAAGACTGTATAAAGTCACAAAGAGTATTATTCATATTCACGGTGGTGATATTCGTTTCTTTCTCTGTCTTATGCGAGGGTAACGAAGATATGGTTGTCATCCCGATCACTATAGCCATGCATGTAATTGACAGTAGACTGAGAATTCCTTTTAATTTGAAAGAGTTGAACTTTTTCTTGAGCGAACAGCTGGAATCGACGAACCTTTCAGTCTCCATGTTTGGTAACAAATGAAGTAAGGAGAGGATAAGTAACCGGGTTTTATAATTGAAATATCCTTTCTGTAAAGTCGTGAACAAACTTATCATTTTGAAGCAGTGAATCTGGGTCGAAATTAGTTAAAACATCACGCATGCTTAGTCCTCTTGCTCGAAAATAACAGTAATAGAGACAATATTGGCCGCAGTCACTCGAATCTCGACTTTGTATTCTTTGTTTATTGTAAACAATTGGTTTACCCCTAGCTATAAGGTATTATCTAAAGTAAGCATGATAAGACTCGGGGGGTTGACCTAAAGAATCAAAGAATTCTGAATGTTCCTCGTTGAAATAAAAAACACACCAGTGACTGCCAGGCTGCCCCGTTTCATCGGTGTTCAAAATATAAAATCCTCGCGGACTACTAATGCGTAAAAGGCCGTCAGCCGGAAATACTCCTCCGGCTTTAATAAATGGGTCCTGAAGCATCGCTTTCTGTAAGTGTCTATCTTCCATTATTTCGCTTCAACGTTGCGCGCGGCATTAATCTTTAATACTGATGGAAAATACGCGTAACATATACATGTTACTGCCTCTTGCAAAGCGGTATCGAATTTGAATTGTAATCTAGTGTGACCCTTCCTTAGAAGGGGTAGATTATTTTCACTATCATAGGTACTATTGACATCGAACATGTATAAACAGTATCCCCTCGCGTAGTCTTCGCGACTGAGAGAAAATGGATGCGCAGTAGTATTTGTACCTTTTCCGGAAAACAGAGACAGGTAGGCTGAAATGTAAGTACTTTTGCTGTAATTGGGCTCTATCGGGTTTGTCGGTACCGATTTTCCATCCACGTAGAAAGCGGCGAAATTACAATTAAAATGTTGAAAATTATAAGGGTTGAGGGTGTAGTCCCCGCTGTAGGCTCTGGAAGAAACCAGACCGACTACTAAGCTTTCCGGAATATCTCCCTGAAACACGTCGTCAATGTTCATGTGGAACTGACCGGCGGCGATAGTAAAACATTTCAGGTCGGAGCGTCGAAGCGGGTAAATGGCAGGCTGCTTGAGGAGAACCTCGCTGTGTCCGAGAATGACCCCGGGGTTAATCTTTACGTAACAGCATTTCAAGACGCAGTCTTCTATTTGTAGCTTATATCGGACAGCGCTTTCGGACGACATGAGGCAAAAGGTTTCTCTAGCGGGCCAAAGTTTAATTCCCACTTGAACCCCATTGATGACAAACCGCTCTTGTTGACAAATGTCTGTAAATATAGGTCCCTCTAGGTCTAAACTTTTACTACCTTCAGTAAAAGTGCTCCTTATGTAAAGACCTAAATTGCTACCGGTGATCGGATCGGCGTCATCAAAACTTCCGGCGTTGTCTTGATTGTAGAGCTGAGTCTGGCATTCGGGATCATTCGGAAGAGTGCCGTGTTTTAAAAGCATGTCAATGTAGGCTTTGTACGCGTAATTGTTAGAAACGCTCGAAGTTATGATTTGTTGTTGTAGGGAAATATCTACTTGGTTCCACATAGAGTGTAAGGGGAGGTTAATAAGAGCAACTTTTTCTTTCTCGTTTAAAATGGAACCATCTTCATGCAATAGTCTCAAACGCACGTAGAGTCTTGTTCTTTGTAAATCGATATAATTTGTACCTGACCCCGATATATTAAACTCTACTGCGCCCCCGTGTACTGGACTTGACGTAGGTCTAATATCAATCCATTCCGTTTGTTCTACCCCCGCCTCGGTGGGGAAATTATGGAAAAGCGCTAATCGCCGACTAAATGCCGGCTTGGATCCCTCGGCGCAGTACATGTTTTCGGTTTGAGAGACAGCGAAAGAATGAAATAATAACCAAATGCTAGCTATAATTTATTGAGAAAAAAAAAATTATTGGGTGTAAACAAATAAATTTCTCTTCTTTTTCTTAGCGGCTCGTCTCGGCTCCGGACCAGGCGCCTCAAAATGTACGATGGGTTCTCCGTCATTCTTTCGTTTCTTCAGCTCAGATCTGGCCATTTCAACCGCTTGCTGGGTGGGGGTGATTAGTTCAATCTGCGTCACTGGTCTACTTCCGTTCCCGAACTGACCGATAACGTAAGTCTTTTGATTCGGAATATATTTCATATCCGCGCTCTCTACGAAATGTTTTTTCCATTCGTTTACATCCGGAATGAACGGTTTCCAAGACATTTTCTTAAGTGAAGTGTACAGTACAGCTTTGTAAGCGGTAATGATTCTACGGTACGAGTGTCGTACATTAAATAAATCCGAAATCTTTGAATCTGATCACGTGCAAGGCGAATGTAATACGGATTAACTAGTAGGGGTTGGTTCGGGTGTAACAGTCTCCTTAAAATCGGTACTCTTTCACTACCGAGACAACTGTTTACGCACAAGTCCGAACAAATGTTTATGACGGGTATTTGTATGGGAGTTAAAGTCTCGAATTTAACATCTACTAAACCGCACTCCCAATCGCCGGAAAATGTTAACAGGTACGGCAGCTCTACGATGAAACTATGGGAATTATTGTCGGGGTGAAAATTAAGGCTATCTTTAGAGGTACAAAATACGTATTGCTCGCTCATGTTGTTGGCGCGCCCTTGAGCTGCGACTGGGGAATCCAACTGTTGAATTTTCGCCCCCAGCCAAGCCATTTAACGAGAACCTCTGTCTCGTTATTTCTTTTTCTTTTGCGCACTACCTTTTCAACGGTATATTGGGTATCCGCGTTCACGATCGCTTTCTGCAATTCGCTTTGGTAAAAATTACCTACTATTTCCTCATTGCTAAAGTCTTTTAAAGTGTAGAAATGAAACCCGTCTCTAATGAAGCGAGAGGTAACGAAAAATATTTCTCTAGTCCACCTCTCGTCGTACTCTCTCCGGAATAGATCGCGCAAGTGTGAAATTCTTACGGCATCCCCGATAAGGTATTTAAATGCCGTGGCTGTTGACTGATTTTTCGCATTACGTCGTTGTAAATGCCAAAACCGGTACCGGTCGTCATTGGTGACGGATTTGGGTGTTTTACCAATTCCTCGATGGTACGTACTATTATAACTTTGGGTAATATTAACCAGTTCGTCTTTCCACCGATGAGTCTTATTACGGGTCAATAAACGGGCTATTTTCTTTTTGATCGTTTTTATCGCTCTCTCGGCGTAACAAGCCTTGACGCTGTTTTGACTTACGAAGTGCTTAACTTTTTTCCGTTTCAATAATTCATTCACATTGGAATTGAGATATTCCGTACCTTTATCTGTCCGAATATTGTGGGGGGTCTGACCAGCCGTCTTAAAAATCTCGCTCAATGCTTTCGCCATTTCTGTTCCTTTTCTGGTTTTTAGCGGGAAGGTCCATACGAATCTCGAAAATATATCAATGGCCAGTACAAAGTAAGCGTAACCGTCGTTTTCGGATTTGTAAGACTCTAAAACCGCTGTATCAATATCCCACTGATAATGTTTGTAGGTTGCTATGACACTCCTTCTAGCGAATTTACCCCGACTTTGTTTATGTACACTGTAAGCTTCTTGAGATTGTAACCACTTTTTAATTTCGGCCCTCGGAATCTTATACTTCCCTTCTTCTTTCACCCATCTATACAATTTCTCCTCGCTAGAATAGGCAGCCGAGTGAGAGGAATCAAAATAGATCTCTTGTAAATACTTCGTCTTATTCATTGTTTTATATCAAAATTTCAATTGAATCCACTTGTCGGTTTTTCGTTTTGCGGGTATACCGGGCGGCGGCGGCGGCGGCGGCGGCGGCGGCGGCTCTGCGCGTGCGGACTTTCCCGCGCCGGACTGCGCTTCAGTATGCTTTCTTTTTAACAGTCGTTCGTACTGCTCGATCGGAATTAACACCATTTTCCGAGTGTAGTTCATTTTTTTGTTGAAAAATAACGGGGCTTGCCAGACGTAAAAGTTCCGTGAAGTAACGGTAATGCGATCTCAATGCGCGGAGTTTGGTTTTAAACGAGCGTTCTGGATTGCTAAAATTTAATAGCAACTTTCTTCTTTTACGAATTAGCTTGATCAAATTCTCGTTCAAAGTTAGGGAACCTAGAAGCAGGTTGTGAACTATTTCTGTTAAAGCCCGGATTTGGACTGGGCTCGCTGTATATAGTAAACCAAACTTTTGCTCTTTGGGCGTCTGTTCGTCTAACATTAATTTCAGGTAAATGACAACTTTAGATATGTTTATACTCATTATACACGTGTGGCCTCTTACAAGTCGTTGTCCAAAATGAGACTAAAATAAGTATTACTTCGGAATATATACGATGCAGGTTTCATCCGGGAATATCCCGGTTCTAATCCGGTATTGTTCCTCGGCATGGGGGGTAAGATCTAAAACGAGATATCCATAGGGACTGGATAAACAGTCGTTATACGCCTCTATCAAAGCGTTGGATTTCCCGCCAAATACCTGTCTGCCCAAACAGCGGATCTGGTTCACGTCCCGCGGATTTTTCAGTAAAATCATATAATGCGTATTTAAATTAATATTTCTAGAGTGTTTCCCTTGACAGTACATGTTTTGATTTAAGTAAACGATCGTCAGTCGACGATGATGAGCCCCTTGAGTAAATAACCTCTCCATCTCTCCATTTTTAACTACCTCGTGCATCAAGTCATCAATAATGATCATGTTATGATCTCCATTTTGACAGAGGGCGTTAATATCCAACTCGGACGGTAACCCGTGCAAAAATGTTAGGTTCGGTAACTCTTTTTCCATTTCGTCAAATGCATTCTGATAAATACCATAGCAGTATAAAATAGTATCAGGACTTGGTCCCTCAAACATTTCCCGAGTATATTTCATTAGTTTTCGTACCCACGTAGTTTTACCAGAGCCCGTACAGCCAGATATAGACATCGTTGTATGACTCTCAAAAGGAAACATGTTTAGTGACTTACAGTGAAACACCAAATGAAAAATCATACGTTTGAACACATGCTTTTATTTTGTAAGATAGACATATTCAACAAATTCAATTCAGACACAAATCAAAAAACAGTTAATAGTCACTGTATGCATCGAAATCGTTTGGATTACACTCGGGACACCGGAGCATTCCGACTTGGTTCTGGTGGTCTTCCGATAGCTGACAGGGTATCACTGTCTCAATGTCAATTGGGAGTTGGAAGTGGATTTCATCCAACCTCCCAATCATATGCTGCCACTGTCCAAATTTTAAGGATAGCCCTTCATGCGTGGGGATGGTCCCGTCCCTAAACTTCCGGAGGTTCCCGCACCAGTACGGTGTTTTAATTGAAACAAAAATGTTACCTCCCAAGTGAAGTCGGTAGTCGACGTCCTCTTTATTTTTCATACTCTCTACTTCCTTTTCTATGTCTTCAATGTTGTTGATTAGGTTCTTCCAACGGCTCAGTGATAGGCGCTGGCCTTTCCTGGACGGCTGATAGTCGTTTTCAACAATCCGGAGATCTATAAAATACTCCGCCTCGTCTTTTATAATGCTCAAAACTCTCCCTTCTCCCAATTCGCAGCTGAACAGAGTTACGGCCATGGCTGTGTTGAATACAGAATGTCAGTATTTTTGATGAAATTGTCGACTTTATATATACCTATATGTTACCTCATTATTTACATAAAAATTTCGCAACCTTTTATTTTATTAAGAGATAAAGTAGTGTTCAAACTCATTTGCATCGCCCTTCATTTCAGCATGTAATTTAGACATTTTGTTAACTCTGATATAATATTTCGTTTGCTCTTATTGTTCCTCATTGATCTTGTTTGATTTACCTCGTGAAACTTTTTACGTAAGAATAATTCTAACATGATTAGGTCATATACATGTTTCAACATATCAACAACAACATTTTGGTCTGAAATTCAGACATTTTGTTAACTTATTGTTCCTCGCTGACAAGGTTGAATACTTCATGATACTTGATACGTAAGACTAATTACTCAACTTTTTTTTTCTCTTATCAACTAGTTCCAACATATATCTACGACTGCACTAATGCATCGTACTCATGGTGCCTCAAGGATCTTGGTTATGTAATGAACTTTTAGTAACTAACACACAAATCATCATCGGACTCATCACTCTCCGCATAGAGATCAAGGCTCAAACTCTCGTCTGAACTATCTTCCTCGCTATTAGTCCTAATAAAAAGTTGATATATATCCATAATTCTCTTTTACACCTATTTAGTTTCATTTTTCAAACCGAAATTAATAATAATGAAATAACTTACTTTGTCCGAAATTCTTCTAATTTCTTGTTGACTGCATGGTGCTGAGTATACTTATTCGGCTCTGGCCATTAAATCAGTTCATTTAGAGTTAAACACTTCTGCACTTCACTTTCTACCATACTATCTTCGATATGGTATAATAGGTTATCGATATTCATGTTGAATAAAATCAAATCCAAAGAGGTGCTCCTGTTTCAACTTATATCCGAGACGTATTTACATCACACTAGCTTTGTATTCATTTACACAACAGATTTTAAGGTTTACATAATACGACTGTTATATATATATATTAGCAAAGTTTAAAAGGTTTCAGACTTTTAATTGTTATATAATTATTAGCAAAGTTTTAAAGGTCATAGGGCTACTCATCGGGTCTATTTTTAGCTTGCTCATCATCTCATCATTTTAGGGTAGAACGGTTTGCTATACTATATACTACTGGTGTAGTAAACAACTTCAATATGACTGATGTTAAAAAAGCATACAGAACAAAGGTGAAAGGAATGTAAATGTCTATGATGTGTAAAAGTTGATCTCGATATGTGATACATTTTTATGATTTCAGTAGCATTCATCTTTGTAATAACTTTGTGCGTCAGCATCCGACCCCAACATAAAATTAAGGCAAATTTATTGTAGATTTCAATGAGGTTTAGCGAATTTACATAGGGCCTCTATCATAAATATAAATGCTTATATTTCTTATATTAAAAAAAAAAAATGTTTATAGGCCTATATATTATGTGTCGGCACCCAACCCCCAACTTACGCTTTAAAAAACGATTAACGTTATATCTTGTATAGCTGCCTTTTCTAGACAACCCTAGAGCACTTGCAAGTCAACCGATTAAAAACCCCTATAAAATCCTTAATCAAAAAACAAACCTTGACTTTATAACAAGTCGGTATTAAATTAGTCATTCCAGCCAGGCTCGCTATCGTCTGCAGGTGTTTCTCTTGTCACATGATAATACGCCCTATAGTTAAAACTCACGTGACCACTTAACGTATCGGCTCCGGGTCAAAGCGGCCTCTACAGATTTCGGTCCGTCTTATATTTTGGCCAAGCTTTCCATTCTTTTTTTAAGTTTCATGAGAGATTTTGCACCCAGCGTCCCTACCTTAAATTGACATAATAAAGTTGAATTATACTCTTTCTAGTCTGGCAGAGAAAATGTACAAATTGTGAGTCTTAATTATCAGCGTTTTGGAAACTCATGAGATTTCAAATTTATATTAGAGTAATCAACGGAGTAGTATGCAGAAAAACCGTGTGTTCAATCGTGTAACGTGCATAGAAAGCCCATTTTAGTTAACGCTCCCCTTAGGTTCAAATATGACCAGTCACCCACTTTTAAGTAATTGGTTAAACTAGCTTGTGTTTTTAACGACTCATCCATGCTTATCATGATACAAGCCGGCATTGTTACCTTTTTGTCTAATTTCATTTACATTTTCTCATTGAAATAGATTTTTGTAAACTAATTAATTTACAGCCATTGGTCAGGTAGAAAATAAAAGGAAATGTTTCTTTTATTTCTTCAAGGCAGATGGTTTTGTTGTGCATTCTGCAGGTCTTAAATCTTCAAACCTTTAAAAATTGTAACAATTGTTTTACCTTAAAAGGTATACGTTTACTCAGAATGAAAAAAAAATCCACTGATGATAATGAAAAACCATCTATTGTGTGTTAAAGACCTTTCATGGAAGTGCTATTTTTCACTTTCAAAAAAGTAGGTCATTGACCTACTTTTTGAGATAATGGCCATTGAATATTTTTTAAACAAATAAGAAAAGTCCCTAAAAATTTTACAGTAAGATTTAAGTTTCCTTAATTATAAAAATAATACAAATTGCTTAACTGTTTTAAAAATGAAATATAGTTTATGAATGGCAGTGACACTAAACAGACACAAAGCATTACGTTTTCATTCACAATTTTTATGAATATTCCAGTCCGAATTTCCTCTATCCGTTTTCAAATTCCTACCCTTTTTTGATTCAATTTTACAAAAAACTGAATGATGATAATACTAAAACATTTATAGCATCAAACTATGTATATTGACCTTACTCTGCAGGCATAAAAGTTATATGAGGTCAATGATGAAAATTTTGAGATATGGTGTCTTTTATCGTTTTTAAGCATTTTTCAATAGTTTGTAGTGTGTGCCATTCGAATATCTAAACGAAAAAGTGAGATAAAACCAACAAAAAAATATGCAAAATTATGTTGACTAACAGATAAAATCTTAACTTTGAATATTACAGTACTACCAAAAATATTTCAGTGAAAAACAAAATCTAAAAGTTTTAGTCCGAAGAACAAGGGACGTTATTGGCCGAAATTTGCCGCGTTTCAAATATGCACAGCACAAACCAATTTAAAAAGCCTTGAATTTATCAAATCCAATGGTATATAACTTTAATATACGAAAGACGAATAGGGCCACATAAAAAAATATTTTTATCTCGTAATTACGAGAAACGATCTCGTTATTACGAGTTAATTATCTCGTTATAACGAGAAAAAATCTCGTTATTACGAGTAAATTATCTCGTAATTACGAGAAAAGATCTCGTTATTACGAGAAAAGATCTCGTTATTACGAGTTAATTATCTCGTTATAACGAGAAAAGATCTCGTTATTACGAGTTAATTATCTCGTAATTACGAGAAAAGATCTCGTTATTACGAGTTAATTATCTCGTAATTACGAGAAAAGATCTCGTAATTACGAAAAAAGATTTATATAAATGGTGCATTTCTGAAAACACCTCCAAGTCGACTGGTTCACTCTTTTTCTTTCCATAAACGTTAATTCAATTCTGATTAATGTTTAAATAACACCGGACATTATTCATTAATTTTTAAAAATAAAATGATCGGATTTGACATTTAACTAATGTGAATAAGTGGAAAGAACTTCATGTAATTCTCATTTCATCTTATATATTATAATCCCACTCCGAAGTAAATACCAGGTAGCCCTTGTCGTAAAAACACAATTCTATTGTTACAGTTGATTTTAATGACTATGTAGTTTCAATCATTGATATACAGGATTTACCTGAATTGTGTTCATACACAACCTATATGTATATTGAAAATAATTGATTTTGTATATCAACATTTTGGAGTCTGAAAACAAGTTACATGTATCCTTCTAATCAATATATAGTTCAATCAATTCATCAATCAACCTGCTTTGCTCTTTCTTCTGAAATTTCGTTAAAACTGATTGGTCCGATTTTATATCAAATTCTGTTTATGCTACTAAGCGATGATTATGCTAAGTATGTGTATAATAAAAGACATTGCAGTAGTTCATACACTTGACATAAAGAGAATGGAATAATGAAACGCGCCATTTTGAAAAGATCTTTTCTCGTAATTACGAGAAAAGATCTCGTAATTACGAGATAATTAACTCGTAATAACGAGATCTTTTCTCGTAATTACGAGATAATTAACTCGTAATAACGAGATCTTTTCTCGTTATAACGAGATAATTAAGTCGTAATAACGAGATCTTTTCTCGTAATAACGAGATCTTTTCTCGTAATTACGAGATAATTAACTCGTAATAACGAGATCTTTTCTCGTTATAACGAGATAATTAACTCGTAATAACGAGATCGTTTCTCGTAATTACGAGATAAAAATATTTTTTTATGTGGCCCTATTCGTCTTTCGTATCAATATGTGATTTAAACATATACATCATAAAATTCACGCTGAAAACTGTTCCGTTTTAAGCAAGACGTCGCAAGTTTACCGATCATTTATACGCATGCAACGTCATGCATACGAAGGTTGTCCAAAAAGTTCGTGGACATATGACGATTGTTTTTTTTATCCTAAATAACAACGCAATATTCAGGTAAGTATTATAATATTTTGTTATATAGACTATAATAATGTATAAAAATCAGAGTAATGAACATTCTTACATTGAATTTGTCATTATATATACATTGCCTATACAGGCCGCAGGGTCCAGTCTGACGTAGAACTATTATAATGACGTTTTTATTTAACGTCGTAGTCCTTGGTTTAAATAAGAGTCATGCCGTATTCACCATCGGCCAAAGGGTTCAATCGCACGTACTATCAGAAAATTGCTTGTGTTATTTTGCGATAAGTGATTTTAAAATTTTCCGATATCGATGTCTTGAATCCGTTATCGTTTGTTTCATTTCTATCGTCGTTTTACCCAAGTTGGCACATAACTTTATGATGGCGCGCTGTTCCGTGCGGTCAATCGACGTCGCTTTTCTGGCGTTTTTAAAACATGTTCTTGTCGTAACTTAACTTAAAAACCATATGCTTATTTAAAAACGGTTTCAAATGACATGTGAAAATGACGTACACAATACTTACTTCTTAAAAATTAACGATTATGATGTTTTGACATGTTTTAGAAGAAAAAAAAATTAAATATTGATATCTTTAACCTCAATAACGAAGTGTGGATAATTTTTACACTGGGTCGTGTGTAGTTTCCGCGACCCTTTAATGCAGTAAAAGTGTAGTTAAATTTTAGGGAAAACATTATGTATGTATAAACTATGGTGTCCCGATGGGGCCACTTCGACCTTTGCACTTTCGCCTTTAGGTCGAGGTGCGAGAGTGCGAAGTTGCGAGGGCGAAAGAGCGAAGGTGCGACGGTGGAGGAGCAAAAGTGCGAAGATGCGACGGCGAAGCACGAAGATGCGAAGGCGAAAGTGAGAAGTTGCGAAGGCGAAGAAGCGATACTATTATCGCTCCTTCGCCATCGCAACTTCGCACTCTCGCCTTCGCATCTTTGCGCTTTCGCCTTCGCCTTTTTATAATTGTGAAGCTCTCTATCGTTTAAAGACAATTTTAGCTGTATAAAAGGATAATCTCTCCCCCTCTAGATCCATACATGAGCAAGGAATGTCGCATAATGAAATTAGAATGTTACTGTGTTTGATCCACGGTAAACAGACAGCTGGTAAGTGACAAGAGTCTGGAAGTGCATATGTACACATTATGGCGGACATTACATTTTATGTGGAGTATATAACGATTAGGCATAGCCAGCACTGGTAAACATACATGTCACATAACACATTAAAATATTTATAAATATTCATAGTCAGCACAATGGTCTAGCGCATGCGTTCCAATTATATCATGGATTAATCGGAAAACCTTGGCGAGTAGGGTGCTTGCATCAAATTCTATGTAATCGACCGAGACTTTCTGAATGCTATCAAAAAAGGCGAAGGCGAAAGTGCGAAGTTGCGAAGGCGTGGGAGCGATAGTAGTATCGCGCCTTCGCACCTTTACACTTTCGCCATCGCATCTTCGCGCTTCTCCTTCGCACTTTCGCTCCTTCGCCCTCGCACTTTCGCCTTCGCAACTTCGCACTCTCGCATCTTCGACCTAAAGGCGAAAGTGCGAAGTGGCCCCATCGGAACACCATAATAAACCCATTTTCAATGACAAGAACGCGATTGCCGACAATCGAATTTTTTGGACAGCCCTCGTATTTATGCGAGAATTTGCTGATTTACTGTAATTCTATGTTGTAAAACTATATTTCTCTTTCATGATTAGTATTTTGTTTTAAATTCCAAGGGGGGGTTTGGTACCACACCCTCGACCACCCCCCCCCCCCACCCCCCATCCGCTTGATTCACGCTTAAAGTGCGGGCTGGTGGACCGCACACCACAAGTTTAAATCTGCAGGCGGGTTTTTTAATTTCATACTTTGTGAAAGTATGAGTTTTTAATACTGAACTATTATCTGTTCGCCTATTTGATCTATATACTTCTGATGCATTATGATTCGTTGTATTTTTTTTTAATTATTTTATCAGGTAATTTTCTGTTGATTTGAGAAACTATTTCAAGGTGTAACGAGTCACCTTAAATAATAATGCAAGTACTTTACGACTACCATTGGCTATTCACTTAAGAACAGAAAAAAAAAATCATATAACCCTTCTGATCACATGTTTTAATTTAAAAATGCCAAAATTATAAACTCGAAGGAGGTGAGAAAAAAGGGGAAGGGGGGGGGGGTGGAGTTCCTCGACTTTCAGCACATCTGATACGCAACCTCAGTTTAAAACATCATTGAATCATTGAATGAAAAAAAGGTTGGACTGGACCTGAAAGATAATAATCTGTTCCTGTTTCACAATCTTGTTTGTACAATTAACGAGAGGGAAAGAGAGAGAGAGAGAGAGAGAATATTATCACATTATACATTAAAAACTCTTAACACTTTATTGTTACACATATTTCTATTTTCTTCGGACAAAAAACTTTATTGGAAGGAGCACATGGTGCAGCTCGCGGGCTGATTTGATTGACAGGTGTAGCATGTGGACTCTGACTAAAACTGTACAGTTTTTGTCTGAAAGTAAAGCAGAGCTACTTCATGCTTTATCGCTTTGACCTACAACGCACAATTTCGTTTCTTCACTGACATGTACATCACAGACATGTTTTATTGAAAAATTTAGATTTAAAATTTAAAATTGTATATTATTCTATTCGAGAAAATACAATTGATTTTATTGCCTGACGTCATGACGTCAGGCATATCTAAGGTTTAAAAGTTGCAATCTCCGAAACAGTGCAGACAATGGGACTAGCAATATCATGATATTTCACAAAAAAGATTAACCGATGCATGTTTAAAATGTCAGCATTTATGTTCATAATTGATGAAAATGTTATGTGGCATGTAATAACAACAGCGAGCAAGAGTTTTCAAGTAAAAGGGACGGTCACCATGCAGAGCACGTGTGTAATCCTGCTTTAAAAATAGAACAGCATTCCACCATATATTTGAACGGTGAAAAAGGGGGATGGGGTCATCGCAACAAGTTGTAACCTATTGTCTATTACGGTACAATGTAAGAAATAATTGGTGTCGGATTATCATTATTACAAGAGAGTCATCAGTTTGGATTAAAACAAATAAATATTTATACAGCTGGAATGTTCACTGGAGGAACTAAATCGCCAAAGCGGGATGTGACCCCATTTTCGTTTAGTTGGGCGATTTCATTAATCTTGAAAAAGGAACATATATAACTCGCGTGTCTTACTAAATGTACATTACCACATTTAAAAATTACTAATCAATTAAGTGTGTTTCTTAATTAGATAGATTTCTTCCAAAACATCCGATCTAGAGTATAATATACATGTATATGTAGCTGTTACAAAACAAATGTAAAAAAAAAAACCCCAATGCATCTCTGCCAATGGATGAGTTCATTCGTTGCGTGAACGGTAAAGCAGGATTTCGCGCCAAAATGTCTCATTCATAGTTTTTGTGCGTCGATTAGTTCCCCAGAACACACCATGTGTTTACATCACAGGCACGTAACATCGGGGGTTGGGGTGAGGGAGGCTGCTTCCCCCTCCCCTCTTTTTTGACAGCTGGCACTTTCTGAACTTTACAAGATAAATGGAAATATCATGGATTTGCCCCCCCCCCCCCCCACTTTTGTAGGAGCAGCATGCAATAATGAAAAGTTCTGCAAATAAGGAATTCTAATTGAATTTAAGTTACAGTTAGGTTTTTTTTTTCATGAATTTGAGAATTCACCCTTTTTTAATTGCTTGTCAAGATGATTTTAATGAAGATGCCCACACACATTCAAAAACAATATGTGTTTGTATACCCTCTCATATTTCATAAGGTTGGAAGTTTTAAAAAATGCCTTTCAGTTGATTTTGCAATTAATATAACAAATACAATTTGAAAAAACGACAATTTACTCTCCAGCTTTCAAACTTACATGTACTTATATGATATGTGTGCATTCCTAAAAAATTGAATTAATAAAATAAATGAATTCCAGTGATATATATGTGCATGTTCTAGATCGAAGAAAAGACTAACATTTCGTCTTAAATTGGCATGTTCCATTTATAAATTTATGATCAGCAGCGAAAATTAAAATTCATTTCTGATAAGATAGCCTAATTGATACATGCATGCTTCCATTGAATAATTTTGTTTAGTCAGGCAAGCTTTTTGGAAAGCTATTACTTGTCAACCCTTTAGATTTGATACTGTTTTCTTGAATAGAGTAAGTGATAAAAGGTCACGGACAGGACAATCTGTCTTCCGTTATGATTCTACGCGCTATTTTAATTGATCAAATTACCATGTATATGATCACATATTACAGTTACAAATTGACTTATACATAATTTAAAAAAAAGAAACTATACGTATTTTGATCAAGTCTTTCAATATGTCGGCGACTATTTTCGGTTTTGTCTCATAAGAAATCCGTCAGACCAATCGCATAAGTCTAAAGTTGCGTGTAATGTAATTTGTTGTTGTTGATGTTGTTTTCAGTTCCTTTTCGTGTGGCTTCTCTAACGCACATGTAAATGAATAAATATCTAATTTTGTTTTAAATAGTTAAATAAAAACACAGAAAAGTTTTATCCCTGAATAGTCCATTTTCACAGATTTATACCGCGTGTTACATAGTATAGCTGCCTTTGCTGCATTGCGTTGCGCCGTGTCGCATTGTGTTTTTTCATGTTTTGACGCCGTAACAGAGAACAGTAGATCAAAGGCACCGACTTAAACGCGGTGGCTGGTCTTTTTTTTATCGGGATACTCCTGAGCTGTACTGTTTGAATAAATTAAGAACCAGTAGAACAATATTAAGAGCAGACAGAATAGTAACTTATCAATTAATACATTCTGCTAATCAGCTTCTTATTCAGTGTTGATGGCGTTGTTTACGTCGATACTGATGGATGATAGCGCAACTGACGTCATTCTTCCGTATTCATTTTTTAAAAAATTCATATTATTCACATGTAACAACCAACACTATTTTTAACACGTGAATAAATAATCAAATGATGAGCCTTTATGTAAAATATAAAAGTGGTTGTCGCATGTGAAAGTGTCTAATTTTAACAAAAACTATTCAAATAACAGTATATAGTAAGGCATTTGAACAAGCATTCCATGTTTAGCGCACATGAGTGACGTCATAGTGAAAAATGACGTCATTTTAACACCTGTAGGATTTAGCTTATATCATACTTAGTAGAATACATAACATCAAAAACCCAGACAAAGACCTTAAAAATATCGTAAATTTTGCGGCTAAATACTGCCAATATCGTATCTTGTTTTTTCCCCCTCTGTTTTGCTATAGTCTGTCCCATGATATTTTTGCCGCATATTTTCTTAAATTATTCAATATTTATAAATACCTCTTGGTTCAGACGATGTTCATTCAATAGTATGAAAAAATCCCAAGATTTCCCCTTTGAAACGCTCCCTCTAGCTTGTCGGGTATCAGTACACGGCTAAAAATAAAAAGTCTACGAGGTTTTTCCATTGCCAAGGAGATGAAGACGCCCGGATGATAACGTTGAAAAATTGCGCGAGGGGTCCCGAGTATTTCCGAATGGAGAAAAGATGTCAACATTCCCCATTATAAATCTCCGTAGGAAATCTGTTTTCGTTCCTATGAATTTTTACGAGGGAAAAATGATAATGTGTGAATGAAGTTATCTTGGGAATTTTCCCTTCCATCGATTTTAATTGCACTTCAGTCACAGGTATGTGTATTTTTATTAAAAATCGTTCAAATATGCAGCAAAATATCTTGGGACAGACTATAAAAGTCCAACTTTGTTTGAGCCTAATTCCATTAATTAGTAAAAATATCGAATGGTTTGTCAATAATAATTCATTTCATGAATATTTTTAGTGTTTTGAACAAATTTTACTCATGACATTGAACTTTATAACAATCCGAATTTGAGAACTCAAACCCTGAGTAAACAACGTCCTTACGACTACATCCCGAGTTCGAATCGATTGGGAGCTGTAACTTACTGAATTGATTTTATTTAGATATTTATTTTTTATCTCCAGACTACAATTTTCCCGCTTTTTTGACATATGTACAATTTATTCAAATCATTATATCTTTCAGAATAAAAAAAATACTGTTAATTCGAGTGACTTTTTCCGTGAATGTTATTCCACCTTAACGAAGGACCCAAAGGAAGAGGATCCTCGGGATCTGTCGACACCGGTATCAATGGACGATTATTCAAGATGGCTGATGTTTGTGCAAGAAACGTGGTAAGTAGTTTATGCATCAAACTTTCTGGTGGTATTTCCAGTGCAACAGCATGGAATCAAGGGCACGCCTGGTCACTCCAATGAGGCGCCCCCATACGAGTCCATCCTCAACGTTTACTGCGTTGATGCGAAGATGTACCCATGAAAGAGTGGCTACGCAAAAGGGGAGTCGTATGGTTTTTCAACCCACCACACTCCTCTCATTTTGGAGGTGTATGGGAACGCCTCGTTGTTGTCAAATGTTGTTGTATTGAAACATATACTTGTGGTCAGAATAAAATGATTCTAAAGTAGAAAACGAAAAACCAACCAACACAATGAGACGCGCAACCTCAAAAAGTAAGGTAATTCAGATGATTACATCACCGAGCACTATCATCTATGTTGCATCATCTTAAAAATTTAAACAAATTCAATCATGACGTGTCTACCATCGATTAAGCCGTAAGAATTTGCATGCATGGTCATTTTTGTAACCCGGTTTTTTTCTATAAATAACGATTGAGATATCCAGTAGTAATGACTTTGTTTGGAGTTTGTCCACCTATTGTCAGGATTTTATCGCATCTATTTGTCACGAAATTCTTATATGTTTCACCTTTTAACCGTTGTTTGAACTGATTTTAAACCACATGATTCTTCTTTCTAAGGCACAGGATCTTACGTCAACACTGAACAAGACATTCACAATATACTGGATATTTTAATATATCTTGTTTCGGGGCAAAACTGCACTTTTAGCATTCTCGCTTTTGAAAAAAGTCTCTCAAACATGATGGAAAGAAAAATCCCAGGGGTTGGGAATTGTTTCGTTGCAGGATCAGTAGGAGAGGGTCTTAATCTATTGTCATGTTTGTTTACAAAATAAGAATTTGACATTGATGTGATGGGGAGTTTACTTGAGACTGTGGCCATTGAAAGACAACATGATGGAAATGTCAATGTTTTAAAGCTAGAGAGTTCCAAGTTACATCCAGGTTATGCATTATTAAGAATTTTAGGTAGCGACACTAGTACAAATGATGACCGGTATTTGTCCTCACAGAAAATTAGAAACAGAGATAAAAGGTGTATACGTGATGCTGATTTCGGGGGTTTATTGTCCAGCTTTGGAGGAATCCCATGTTTACTACACGGTCCAGCATTTACGTTTGATATATCACGTAGAAATTATCAAGAACCCGCAGTTGGACATGCTACATCATTAGACCTTGTTTTCGGCATTCGTTGTGATGAATGGCCTTCTGTGGCTGACGAATGGATTGAAAGAAAACGTTCAGGTTGGCCTTCTGGAACTATGATAGCCAAAGCTGTAAAAATGGGTTGTGACCTAGTACCTATTGGACCAGCTGGAAATAGCATGGAAGATGAAGAGTGGAGAATATCATTAGTAAGAGCCGAGAGACATCTTGACTACACCCTGAATTCAGCGCAGCTAAAAACACTTGTTCTTTTAAAGATCATTTTCAAATATGGAGTATTTGGAGAAATATTTCACAAAAGAATTGGCAGTTATGTAGCTAAAACTGCATTTTTTTTTTACTTCCGAGGAGAATAATGGTGACCAGTGGGAAGACAGGCATTGCATACACTATCTTTTGTTATGCTTACGACAATTGCTTTATTTTGTAGCTAATCTATTTTGTCCAAACTATTTCATACGAGATTGCAATGTTTTACGCCAAAAACTGAACGATCTGGAAAAACAAAACTTTATTGACACTCTTGACAATTTCATTACAAAAGATAATTTTAAGGAAAAGATACTAAGCTTACTTAAAACTTCAGGGCCTCTAACTACATTTGTTGGTTGGCTTTCGTACGTGAACTTCTTCAAAAATGTTCAGTTTTTGAGATTCTTGAAAAGTGGTGTCGACAGAGAAATACAAGAAAACTTAGGAAGAGATCTTCTTATGTTTTTATCTTCACCTACAGCGAAAAATTTTAGAAGTTCGATTGACGAATTGTTGTTTCTTCTGAGGTCGTTCCAGAATTCTTCTCTGACTTCAAATGATAATACGGATAACATTGCTTTTCAAGATTTTTTTATCAGGTGTTTAACGTGTGCTCAACTTCGATTAGTAAATGCTGCTATCTTTCGCAACGAATTGACAGAGAATGAACGTTTCGATATTCTTCATAGGCTCTTGTCAAATGCTAATTTAAAAACACAAACCCTCTGTGCCGCTGAGATAACACAAATTGCACATGTCTTTTTCACAAATGCTCTTTATAAAAACGCTTTACATCTAATTATTCCAATGCTTGAAGAATTTAAAAAAGTGCAAGATATTGGACTAAAAGGCATTCGTTTATCTTTAAAACTTTTTTGTTATACTTTCTTTAACAAGAACGATGTGCCTTTAGCATCACTACGGAGACCAGTTTGTGATATCTCTTTTTTCAGTCTAGAGGAATCCATTCTGACTGAACATCTAAGGCTAGAGATAGTTTTAGCGGAGCTGGGGTATGGAATGGCTGTTTGGTCTGGTCAGAGCAAAAGTTTCGCATGCCATTACCATGTAAATGTTCACTCACTTGTGTATGCATATTACATGAAATACAAATGTTGTCTATACATGGGAAGAAACGTCGACTCCTTTAGGGCTCTGCAAGAACTAGAGGATCAGGTGTTAGAAAACACGGAGCATGAATACTTTAATCTAAACCTCTTAGGATGCAGTGTATTGGAGAGCGGAAACTTTGAGAAAGCTATGAAGATATTCGCACTCGCTTACAGGAAACGTGATTATCGTATAAGCGTTTACTACCATGTTGGTATCCTACTTCGACGATGTCTTAAAGACAATTATAAGACGGATATTGGTACAAACTGAAACACGTTCACAAAAACAACAATAGTATCAATATGTGATGTCTCGCTGATATATAGGGTGGGGTGATGATTGTGATGTTTACAGTTCAATTGTCATCAGCTGATGTTTTTCATCAATAAATGTTAGGTTTACATTAGAATTATCTTTTGGTAAGATTCCTAATTTATAATCACAGATGTCATCAAAGTTCCATTGACAAAGCCATAGCTCTTCTTATGTTTCATAGCATACGATTACCCATTGGCGTGTATCGTGCGAATTATAGAACATAGGGTGATCCAATGAATTAATGTATATTTTACGCTATTTTTAATTAAGCATTGAGTAATCACTAGCTTTTATTGAATTGTTGATAGATCTTTGGATCATGAGAGCCCCCTATAATTTGTGTAAACTGACTTGCAAGAGAGATGTGTATAATTTGTTCTTTTACCCAGTACTATGCGAGTACAAATTTAAACGTACATGTACTTCTTGGCAAAGTATCGTCATATTAAGAATTGTTTTTGATTTTTAGAAAACACATGTACCAGTATTGCAGGAAAAGAAATATAGTATTCATAGAGACAAATGCTGATTTTTTCAACATATGGAATAAAAATGCATTTTTTGCAAATTCATGACTGCATTCTTAACAATTTTGCTTACTGCTTTCCAGTACTAGCAGTACTTTGATTTTTAAATGAAATTGTTTTATGTTTGGTTTTGGGGTTGAAGACATTTTTTCTAGCTCTATTTCCGGCTGTGTCATTAGCAGATGATTTGGGATTACCCAAGTCTTGTTAATGGGAAACCTACGTGGTATAAAACTAATGAGAATTGTGCTGATTTAGGAACAATTGTGGTGATTTAAATACAGTATATTTAAATGCCTGTGCTTAAAAAAATTATCCTTTTCATGTATCATCATTTATTTCAATAAAGTTTCGAGTAAAACTGTTGCTTGTTAGTTTCTGATCATCTGTTGTATACAAGGAAATAGACGCCCCCGTTTTATCCCCCCCCCCTTTACCCTTGTAGCCAGCGGGCAAATTAATGATTTGGCGAATTCCAATGTCTCATATTATCTTTCTTTATACACAACTGTGTCTTGGCCAATTCAAGATGGGTCGAAACTGTTTGCAAGTGTGGTGGGGCGAAAACTACACGGAGTGAAGACAACCCTGTATACTGTATATCTATCACACACTAGCGATTGACTCCTCTTTCACGGTAGCTAAAGCTATCCCGGGGGTCATCGGAGTGGCGCGAACGAAAGAATTGAGAGTCTTCTGCTTCCGTTTACGTTTGGCACTTTTCTTGAAATGAGCACTTTTCTCTGTAATTTGTGTTTCCCTTCTTTTCAGCACAGAGAGATGATCCGGAAAATGTAACTCCCTCAGTCTCCGTTTTCGTACCTGCATCATATGTCCCTCCTTCATGACACGGGCTAACTTTGGCTGTACTAGTCTCTGTCGCGTCAAATCCATTTTTGGAAACATAATTCTCTGCAATTCATCCCCAATATATCGATTCGTTTTTTCTATACACGTTGAACATGCACTCGACCCAAGAATCTCGCAAAACTCGTTTCCGCTCTCGCACTTGATGGGATTTGTTAGAGACGGGAAGGAACTGATCTGAAGCATGCTGGGATCGCGTTGCAGGTCTTGCATCATGACCCGGAATGGGTTAGACTCCCGCGTCTCTGGGCGAGGCATGCCGTAGCCAGGATGGGATTTGGGGGCCGGGGCTTTGAAGAAGTGCTGAATGATCGCCCGTGAGAACTTGCCGAGACTGTTGTCTCCCAGGCGAGCGTTGACAATGTAATCTCTTTCTCTCTTCTGCTCAAGGTTGAAGTTGGGATCATCGGAATGTCTAACTAGCGGCCTCGCTCGGAATTCCATTTCCCTGCTCGCTATGTTTTCACGTTTAACGGAATACAAAGTGCTAAAATGAAAAAAAAATATCTTAATATTAAAAAAAATGCAGAATAAACAAAATTAAGTGAACAAAAACTGCAGCATGCGAATTAAAAAACCCATATACATGTAATTCAGTTAATATGTATATGTAAAACCTATTAAAAAAACATGGCAACAACAAACAATGCCATACAGAAAGAGTGATCTTAATGTGAAATTACTTTATCAACTGTTTTATTTCCAGTGTTCAATCATTTATCATTATGATATCATAAGTACACATACACGGTAATTAAATGTTACTGTAAGTAGCGTTCGATCGTATAGGGAAACATATAAACAGATAAGAAGTGTACGTACATGTATCTACATGCAAAATATAATACGGATTTTTAATATAAGAGATAATTCTGATGCCTCAAAGATAAATTAGAAATGCGGAAAGCAAAAGGTTATTTTATTTCCCTGTTTGTTTTAAAAATCATAATAAAAAAATCGAAATCAATCACAATAAAGTGTGTTTTGCATAATGGTGGTTGAGAAGCATTCCGAGGACATTTTCTCTCCTCTCGTTGAATTTAAATACAGAAAATATTAATTTTTATATGTACAAATGTATTTATGCATTTTGTTTAATGTGGTTTATAAACATTATATATACCAAATGAGTCCCTATCGACATACTTGTGTAGAACACCTCATCAAGATCCCTAACCTTGCCGACCTATTACTGATTTGTCTTATGGCTACTCTTTATGTCCATGTGTGCCGATCTCCCCTTATTTACTTTCTGATTTAAATAAAATGTACATTTCAATGAATAATAATATGATTTATATTCATGCGAGTATATTCTTTTTTTCCCCGCACAATCTTCATTTTCATAGATAAAATTAAACTGATCCCTCTATTTAGTGTCTGGTTCATTCTTTTTAAAGAGGTGTGGTGATGTGATGTAACAATAATTGCTAAATATCATCGCTTAAAATTTATTTAAAATTGAAACGTTGCTTAAATCAAAATGAAGCTACAGCATTGTATTCCATTTTTTTGTGACGGGTTGATCTAAAATTGATCAATTATTATGAAAAAATGTGATTTTCGGTATCAATGAAATTGTAACTGAACATTGAAAAAATGATTCATATCTGAAAATAAAGCAACGAGAATACCTCTTATCCAGAAGGTTAGACTTTGTGGACCGCTTCTCCGCGGCGACGGACGCCGCATCTCTGGGTTCCCAGAGGGGTTCCGAAGAGAAAACGGAAGTCTTCTTTCCTTGATGCAGACTGTTGCTGGTCTCCTCGCGGAGTAATTTGACGGCGTCTTTCCCGGTGAACAGCGGCAGAGAGACAGCGGAGGACCGGCGCCGCCGATTTTTTAGGTACTGCTCCAAATTCTGATTGGTGGGGAAAAAATTGTATGATATTGCGATATAGATTAACCAAAAATTCAAAGAGATTGTAATGCTCAATTTATATATATAATTATTAGACACATATGCGTACAATTCATACATGCTATGCTGATATAAATTAAAAAAATAAATTTTCATATTGTTTAAAAAATGATAATTATCATATCGATTTCAGCAGTACTTGTTGACAAGTACGTGTATTTTCGTTAAAATTTGTAAACGAATCTACTTGTAAGCAAAGTTGAATATATTTGAACTATAGAACAGATAATATTGAAATCTTCAGCAAAATCTCACATGGAGGCAAGAACGTGAATATTCAGTGCATTTTGGAAACAAAGAACAACAGCGTAAAATTATAACTCGCGGTAAAAATAAAAAAAGTTGAAGAAAATATTCTAACACTTACATTTTTTCATTCCAAACTTAAGTAAAATAATAGGTAAATTGAGTAAATTACGTAATTATTACCGTGGAACTCATAGTGTTAAGATATCCTCATATTGTTTTTATGTCCGTTTTCAACATTGAACTCTCGTCTCAGAACAAGTTCTATATGCGACAAACATAGGACAAGAGATTAGTGAAAACGATCTTCTAAGGGATTATGAAAATATACCGGATTTACTCTAATCCGCTTAGCGCTAGCCACCCTCATTTACACACTTCTGTTTTTTAAGGTATTTGTGTAGATGTTAGGGATTATTTAGTTTATGATTATCGATTTTAAAACACGACGGTAATTAGTAAGATTTCGTTTTTAGAAAAGACACTGAATATTGATTTAAAGGCATTTAAATAACATGCAGAGAGAGAGAGAGAGAGAGAGAGAGAGAGAGAGAGAGAGAGAGAGAGAGAGAGAGAGAGAGAGAGAGAGAGAGAGAGAGAGAGAGAGAGAATTCCTAATGCAGATCCGTCCAAAACTCTTTCATGCACTGTGCCATGTAAAATTTATAAGAGATTTTGTATCCTAACCCAGCAACCTCAGACTAAACATGAGGCTGTTAGAGACATTTTTTTCGACAGAGATTTGTGTCAGGAAAAGGGGATTTTAAAGTTGAATTCAGTGTACAGTTCCAGAGAAGTTCCATCGTCAGATAGTATTATCAATTTGAAAGTGCATTGTACATAGGAACACTTGCAATTATGTTTAATTTATAACAGCAGTTTTAAAAACAACATGCAAATTATTACTTATTCTAAGATTTTACAATTAAATAGTCTGCGAGTTGTTATTTTCAGGGCAGTTTCATGACATCACTTTATTGAATATAAATGTAGTCATGGATTTGTACAGATTTTAATGATTTGCTGAAATTTAAGAAAATCTTTCTTTTAAAAAAAAATAGATTAAAAAATCTTTTTACAGATGACTTATATAATATAAACCAAATTATTTACAAATAAATCTAACTTTGCAAACATAAGCTTGCACTTAAAAATAGTCATAAAGCTCATTTGAAAGGGGGGGGGTGCCCCTAGCACAGAAATTCTTTGATTTTACTTTACTTACTCGAAAAAATATAAACAGTATAAATAAATATTATGAGTGTACATGTATACTAATTAAGCTGTAAAAAAATAATTTAACAATTTTCATAAACATATTGTTTTGTAGTCGGACAACATTTCACATTACATTTACGATGTAACTAATTTATCATTTCTTCTTTACCTTTTAATTATGAGACATTGTTAACTTTTTTGATCAGATTACATTTTTACAAAAAGATAATTTGCTATATGTAACGCAAATAATTAGTAGCATTAAATCTATTATTGTGAAAATAACTTTGTATTTAAATAAAAGCATTAACATACCGGGAATCTTCATTTCATTGCCCCACCCCCATCCCCCGCACCACTGATTATATACAGTACTCGCTCGCCCTTCCCGCCCCCAGTCCAATTAATGACCCCTCCTGTATCATCTCATTGGACCAGTGTATTTTATTCGTGCAGTTTTATGTAGAAATCAAGCTAGTTTAAGGCAGTAGTTTTATCAAAGTAAAGGTAATACAACCAGGAAGATTAAAAGTAAGGATAGGCATCTTCACTTCCGTCTTAATTGGTGTTTATGGCATGTGCATGACAGCACGTATAAATTAATGACTGGATTGATAAACGTTGAAAATGAATGAAATATCAACATTCAGAACCGAGTTCCATACGGAAGGGGAAAATAATGAAACAAAGGTAGATCCGGATACATTGCTTCGAGAACTAAACGACAGAACCGCACTCCGGTTCCTACCCGTAATAATCTACATGAGTCTGTTGATGCTGGTCGGGATATTCGGGAATCTGATGGTTTTGATTGTGTATCTCAGGAAGAGGTTAAAATGCTCCTCGGATTACTTCATCCTAAATTTAGCGTTTCTGGATCTGTTGACGTGCTTGATCGGCGTTCCCGTAGAAATCGCGGATCTTCGGGACCCATACATGTTCTACGCTCCGGCGGCGTGTAAACTCCTGAGAACGGTGGAGTCCTTCTCCAACATGGGATCCACCCTTACTCTTATGGCTATTGCAATGGATAGATACAAACGCATTTGTAAGTTAGGGGAGAGATTTTCAAATCCGAAAGCTAAACGGCTTTGCATTGGCGCCATTTTGATCGGCGCTCTAACGTGCTGGCCGGCGGGTGTTGTGTTTGGAAAGAAAACGGTGGACGTCGGAATTCCGGGCGCAAATACTGCTGACTGTTCTACTGCAGATGAAATGAGAAACACGATATATCCACTGCTGTACTATGGACTTGTCATGTTGTATTTCATTATCTGTGTGATATTTGTTTTGTTTGTGTATGTGAGAATTTCAATTTTCATTCGACGGGGAAAGTCGAACCAAAAGAAGACGACAAAACCTACAGGGCCACCCTTGAATCTCCACTCAAGTAATGATGGCCACACAGCCCTGTCTAGTGTATCAGGAGAGGAGGATGTAAATAACCGACAAGTCATTGAGAAAAAGGCCGTTGACATTTCACAAGGCGGAAGATTGGTTAACACCATCAAGGTCACAAGAACCACAACTATATTTGTTGCCGTAACTGCTGCGTTTATTCTAAGTTATCTCCCGTTCCTTGTTGTCATGGTAACGAGAAACATTAAGAAAAACTTTGAGGACATCTTATCGCCTTCGGCCGAGGTTTTTTACAAGTTTTGTTTAAAGTCTTACTTCATTAACAATGCTATTAATCCCGTCATATACAGCTTTCTGAACAGAAACTTCAGAGCAGACGTGATCAATATTTTCAAATGCCGCCATTGAAATATACACAAACAAAACGGAATAAATTATGTTTGCTTAAAGGCATTTTTAAAGATTATTTTACTAAAATGTGAATAAAATGTCAATGTTAAACTGTTGTGTCTGTAATTGTCTTCACTATTATGGATTCTTCTTGGTTTAAATGTCGACCTGTATGTCGGTCACCTATAAAATCGGAATAATTCAAAGTATTAAAAAGGTAAACTTTGAATTTATTTCTAAATGAAAAAGCTTAGTGTTAGATTATATAACTCCTATCTTTTACATGTATACTGTATCTATTGAGAGAGAGAGAGAGAGAGAGAGAGAGAGAGAGAGAGAGAGAGAGAGAGAGAGAGAGAATTGAAAAAGAATTTAGGTAGCAAATAAAATACAAATATTGAACCCTTACTTCCGGTGTAAAAGTTACTAGGACCTTAACAATATTTGTAGCTATAACTATCGCCTTTATAATCAGTTTTCTTCCCTTTTTGTTGGTTATGATATTATTAAGCACCATTGAAGACATAGAGAAAGGCATGTCAGAACCAATGATGGTTTTTACCGAATTTTGTGCAAGAACATATTTTTGGAATAATGCGATTAACCCTTTAATCTATAGCGCTTTAAATAGAAAATTCCGACATGATGTTAACCAACTGTTTTCAACAGACCAATGTATTAGATGATTAATAATGTAGGTTCTTTAGATACCGTCTAATGTTAACCAAGTAAATGAATTGTAGATTACTAAATACGAATTTTACAACATGGAAACGTCAGGATCTATGTTTAGCATGTCAGTTTTTCTGATTTATAAATTCCTTAAATTGTATCTTGTTGATTATTTCTTTCTTTTTGGGGTAGAATTTTATCTTTATGTTTTATGTAGTAATCCTTGTACATGTATATATGCAGAACCGGAAGTAGCACTTTAAGATTAT
This sequence comes from Magallana angulata, assembly GCF_025612915.1. Taxonomy (NCBI): domain Eukaryota; kingdom Metazoa; phylum Mollusca; class Bivalvia; order Ostreida; family Ostreidae; genus Magallana; species Magallana angulata. The sequence continues at coordinate 4,943,538 of NC_069115.1, forward strand.
GTAGCTGTGTGCTACAACTCTAAGAGGATATCAAAATATGACATGGCGTCTTAAGATAACTAATATCAAGACTTACTGTTTTCTACATATGCATCATATGTGCTTTAAGTAAAAAACACCTAACAGATGCAATAAAAAGTCAACATTTCACGAAGTGAAAGTTAAATGTATTTTGGTATAAATTCGTAAGTGTTATAACCTCCTTAACCCCTATCACAAATCTGTAAGTATATCTATTAAGGACAGAGAATGTGTTGTTAATATATTCGGCAAAATAATAATAATGTGTAAGTCAATAAATTCTAGGTTACGAAATACGATCGAATACGTCATGTACAATTTTACCGCTGCCACTTACATATCCTATAAATGTTGTGATTATGTGAGGCTCTAAATAGGCTTTTAGTCCAACCGATGACAAAAAATTGTCGGTTGAAATCCAAATACTTTGCGTGTTGGAAACGTGATAAATTATTGTGTTACTTTCCAAATTTTGAAGTCGTGCCTGGTTTCAAATCAGAACAACCACTGAGAGTGAAATATACGACAATATTGGCCAGAGCGTCATTTCCGCCAGCCAAGAATATCACAGGGTCGATAATTGATAACGTGAAGAGAACTGGATGCTTCTGGACATTTTAAATCATATATTTATTTCGTTTAGAAGGAGAGCTTAGTATGAAAATAATTATTAGATTTTTAAAGCTACAATATAATTTTTTTACTTATTAATAATTAGAAAAATCCTATCTTAAGCTTAATGGTGGATCTGATGATTAGTTGGTTGACCACCCAACCTTATTTCATTGCACAATTTGCAACTTTTAAATGTCCTGCTTTAAAAACTTTCCCTTAAACGCCTTGATTTTAAGACGTATGTTCTACTGGGCGTTGGTGTGAGCTTAAGATACTTGATACTTAAATAATTCTTAAGCTGTTGACAAGTGGCTAAAAAAAGGACGAACATGTATGTATGATTTTTGTATATATTCTATATATTCTAAAAATATGTTTAAAGCTGTAGCAGTGTATAATCTCTCTCTCTTTCTCTGTTTGTCTCTGTCTGTTTGTCTGTCTGTCTCTCTCTCTCTAGATAGATAGATAGATACAGTAAAACTCGTTTAGTACGAACACGGATATAGAGAATCTCGGATTTAGCGAAGTTTTTTTAAGTCCCCGGCAAAATTCTTAACAAGTCTTTGCAAAATTTACGGTTACTATGAATTCAGATATAACGAATTTACGGATATAGCAAACTGATTTTGAGTCCCGTAGAGGTAAATAATAACGTAATTTGACATTTTTATAGCGAATTTCTTTACAGTTTAAAAAAGTTTGCACTACCATTCATCATAATAGTTAGAATGAATTTATTTTTATATAAATCTTCGACTCACAATCTGATTATCAAAGGTATCAAAGTAATGTAATTTTTATTTTAAGCCTCAATCAGCGAAAGTTATATTTGTGTGGAAAAACATGTGTATAGTGAATTCGCTATAGTTATTATTACGAGTTCGTTATACGGATATAACGAATTACGGATATAACGAAGTAAGTCCATTGGTCCCTAAGATTTCGCTATAACCGAGTTTTACTGTAGATAGATAGATATATAGATAGATAGATAGATAGATAGATAGATAGATAGAAGTCTATAACCCAATAATTTCATGAAGGATGAGCAACAAACAATGGGTATGTCTTAAAGCATAACCGAAAAACGGTATTGACTACCCCGCGTAGTAATACAAAACATGTGGTACATGAACTATATTTTTTTTAAAATGTTGTATTAAAGTGCAGAAATTGGAAATAATATAAATATACGTAATAAGGAATGAATCTCTGACGGGTTTTATTGGATTTGACCACGCCCCGACCAAAATTGTCACCTCACAATACTCAAAAAATGAATCTTTATTCCCTAAATAGGTGACACTATGATAATCCAAAACACCTGTCTTTCCGATTTTATATATCTACAGGTTAATTGGTATTACAAATGTGAATCTGCGTTTTTTATCACCAAAGAATTAAAGTAAATGCTATAATAGTTATAAAAAAATGCGCCAACTCAAGTTACAATGTAGTTTTTAGTATAAGACAGCTGATTTGTACACTTTTTATTAAAAGGAAAATCGGTGGTAATATTATCAATAAACGAACAAATAAAAAAAACACCCAAGCTACAGTTACCGTTGTATTAATTTGTTTTCCACTCGTTGTTTGAAATGATACTTATACAAATAGTAGTTTTGATGGATCTTTAGAAAATGTAATATTGCTCATGAAATATTTAAATTGATGGAGACAGGACTTGTATCTAAACATTGGTATCTATTTTTCTTATTCTTAAAAATACACACAGTAAAATAGTTTTGAAATTTTTAGATATAAAAAAGTTAAATCAACGAACTGATAATACTGAAAAACGCTAATTTAGCCTGGTGCTAAAGGAAATTTACTTTGTGCAAACTAAGTTAGAAAGAATCGATTTGATTTTTCTATATTTCAGCTTCTGTTTAGGCACTACATTTCCTTATCACTGCGTGGCGGCCCCTGCGATGATGTACGTAAGCCCCGCACCTTAGATTCACAATAGCCCGTGGAACCCTGAAACTGGTTCCCTAACAAGTTTGAATGATGTTAGTATAATTATGCTCATATGGGGCGGTTATTTGATGAAACCGGAAGTAGAAGTCTAACGACATTAAAACGCTTAGCTATGACACTTCTTTTTATTTAAATTTAAATTTAAAGTGTGACGGAAGGAAATACCACGTGTTCTGCAACATAATTGATAAATCATGTCAACATACACGAACATTATGTGAACATGCAGGAAAAGTTTATGTTCACCTGCAAGAAAATCACATGATCAGGCATACTGTCTTTTATGACATTCTGATTAAGATATGGATGATCTGATTAGCGCTAGAATCTTTATTGTGAACTATTGTTTTACAAATGATAAAACAACAGGGTACAAATCCCCATGTATTTTATCTTAAACGGGACATGGTCACGATTTTGTTCAATTATTTTTTTTGATTTCAATGTCTACAACGCTTCAGTAAGTCATTTTTGATAGGCAATCAAAATTTGAGTGTCATTTGTTGAGTTATAAGCGAGTTACAGAGCTTACAATTCTTCGCTATGTAAACAAAGGGTTCGTCTACATGTTGAATGTTGAAGTGAAATTTCCAGTTTTAGACCTCAAATAAATAGAACTGTTTATTTATGTAGAGTAGGAGCTTTGTTTAAATGACGAAGAATTGTGAGCCCTGGGTCTTGCTTAAAACTCATAGACTGGCACCCAAATTTCATTTGATCATTAGAAATGCATCCCTAAATAATAAAAGCAGAAAAATAAAATTTGACCAAAATCATGACCATGCCCCTTTAATGTTTTTTTTTTAAAGAACATCTTGTCAGGATAATTCATATAATTATTGCACACTGCATAGTGTTTTTGTTTCAGTTTTAAATATGACTCATATTGGAATTACCTAATTCCTTTATCCAACTATTTGATATACACTAACAATACAATAACTACAAATAATGACATAAAATATTTAGCATTTTATCTGACATGAATTCTTTTTTTCTATAATGAATGTCACATACGGCTGTTTATATACTCGTACGCATGTAAAAAAAAAAATAAAACAAAATATTTATATTTATTACATACTTAGTAATAAATACAGGTTTTTTGCACATGTGATACAGATGACATCACAAAATCCGTATCGGCCTCCGGGGCTGATACAGGTTATCAGCCCTCCAGGGCTAATACGGATCCGTATCACACCCCTTGCGGAACTCCTCTGCCTTTTTTCGCTTTGGCATTTTTGCATGTTTACAGACGAAAAATAAAACATTTTCAGTTACAGTCGACATTTGTAAGTGCAGTTGAAAACTTCAAATGCTAGCAAATGTTTTAAAGCAGTCAACTTTTAAAACCTGAAGAAATTCCTTTCTGTAGCTTCATGTTTGTTAAAACAAGAAGAACTCATATTTTTATTTAATACATGTACTTTCAATTATTCTTTAAATTCAATTTGTTCAAGTTGATGCCTTTTTACATAATTTATTACTAATTATGTAATAAATATAATAATAAATACCCTTTTTCCATATCACAACCTGTATCAGCCCTCGACCAATATCATCCCTCGGGCCTTCGGCCCTCGGGCTGATATTGGAGTCTTGGGCTGATACAGGATGTGATATGGAAAAGGGTATGTATTATTCTCTATATAATTATTTTTTCAATGAATAAGATATGAATTTTTATATTATGAAAACAATAAAATAAATACATATAATCATAATCTACTAGGACTATTAAAAACATATTTAAGATACCGTTGTTTATAATATAATTCACTATAATGCGTAGTGATATAAAGCTTTTCTAGCCGACAAGAACGTCTGGAAAAGAATTGCAAACGACATTGTTTTGAGAAATATATTAGAATCTTCAGGAACAGCGAAATTCTTATATTGATTAGGATGATCCTTACAAATAGGTAATTCAATTCTACATTCATTCGACATACAGTGTATAAACAAAATGTTTAAAGAGGAAAAAAAATTAGTTCTTCCACTTAAACCATTCATGCACATAAGCTTGCACACACGTTTCAGAGAATCAAAGGGAAGGATTAGTCATAAAGTAGTCTGGTCTATTTAATATAATAAGGCAAACGTGTGTATAGTTCCTTTACTCCTTCAGCATCGTTCAAAGTGTTTTAATATGGTATGGTAACACGTAAGTCTAAAGAAATATTTGAATTCATTCGAGCAAAAAAGGTTAAACGTAAAGAACTCAACTTCAACAAGTTTTTACTTAACAAACTTTAACCATACTTGTATAGGCAGCAATTACGAAAAAGGGTTTAGAAATATCAATACATTTTATTCGAAGAAAATGAACAAATGTGTATTAAAGATATCAACATACATAATATGCATGATTTGCATACTAGCTTCCAGATTCTATTGTCGTTAAGGACACCAATGATTTCATCTAATTTAATGAACAGAAATGTTAAGTGGTGAATTTTTTTTAACACGAAACAAGGATAAATTAGAAGGGAAATTGACGCTGATAGCTTACTGAATAACAGAGATAAATTTGATAACAGAGAGAGAGAGAGAGAGAGAGAGAGAGAGAGAGTCAGACAGACAGACACACAGACAGACAGACAGACAGACAGCGACTAAGGAAATGCTATTTAAAAGTGAGTTCACGTATATACATAGTAATAGTCGGACGAGTTGAATACATTGATATATAGAAATACTTGTATAAAAAAGGAATTTTGCACTGGTGCAACTTTTCAAATAAAATGGGAAGTGGTCCAAGTTTAAACATTACATTGTGTCAAACAAATTGCAGTACGAGCTTTCAATAAACTCATTACGTGCACAGACACTCGAAACATACTCAAGCCTTCGGTGTACATAGAGAAGCTGTATATTTGAAAGCTCGCATCATATTTGCGTTTTATATTTGAGCTCCAAAATTAAGTTGAAATATTTGTTATCAACATTACAATATTAGCGTAAAATATATCTTGCATTCTGATGAAAAACATAAATTAACTGATAAGATCTTCTATACCAACTAGTTTATCACAATTATAATTTAATTCTAGTAGTTACATCTTATTTCATTGGCTAAATAAAATCACAGACAATATGAGGCTCGTGCAAAACGCTTAATTAATTTGCTGGACGTTACGTTTAAACGTTTTAACCTAAAAGAGGAATAAGAATACGTTACATTTTGTATACCTGTGTGTAAACATGTACGTAGGTTTAAGTGATAACCATCGGATTGGTATCTTGCAGCAACTAGTGTGACTTGTGACTGATAATAATAATAATAATAATAATAATAATAATAATAATAAAAATAATAATAATAAGGAGTAATCTTGTATGATTATTTTTATTCCTCCGGCATCATGCCATGCGTTTTAATAGCTAATATGGGAAACACGGTTAAATTTAGGTCAATTATAAAGGTTTTTTTTAAAAGTAAGTAATCATACACGAACTTAAAAACAAAAATTGCGTTCCATTTTTAGTGACCATATCTAAATATTTGTTTAATTGCCGATAATTATTAATATATTTTTTTTTTCAATATTAAAAAATCATTACTAATAAAACTGTTTGAATTTTGCTGTGTAAAGAAGAAATTGCCAAAGTATAATGAAGGAAATTTAGGGAAACCTCAAACGTGTAATATCTGATTTAATTTGTTAAACCACGTAATTCCCGGTTTTAAATTCAGGCAAGAAAAACCGAGTCTACTTAACACTTGATCAGGTTGTTAACAAGGATACTAAAACAAATATATATTATATATAGTTACAAAACCCCACACAAGACTTAAAAACAAAGTGCTCGGTGTGTAAACACAAGTATACATGCCATGGAGACCTCTTCCTTTTTGACAAGTTATTGGAACTACTCTAATGGAACAGACTCGTCAAAAGACGCCTATTATTTACTACTGAAGTTAAACAACCAGAAGGCCTTAAGAGATCTCCCAGTGATCATGTTCCTTGTAATTCTAATGGTCGTTGGAATAAGTGGCAATATAGTTGTATGTATAATTTATTCTAAAGCAAAAAAGAATTCAACATCCGATCTTTTCATTTTGAACTTGGCAGTTCTGGATCTTCTGTCCTGTACGTTCGGAATCCCTTTGGAGATTGCGGACGTTAGTTTACCCTACATGTTTAATGCTCCAGCTGTTTGCAGCGTTGGAAGGACTCTGGAATCATGTACAGTTATAGCATCAGTGTTGACTCTGGTTTTCATTTCCATTGATCGGTACAAACGGATCTGTAATTTAGGCGAAAGTTTCAAAACTTCGACTGTCAAAATTATGTGTGTCGTTGGATTGTGCATTGGTACCGTGTCATCGCTGCCATATTTAGTAGTAATGGGAAAGAGGACAATCAACCTTGGGCTTTCCGGAATAGAGGGTGTTGGTTGCGAAATCTCAGACGATATGAAACATACTACTTTTACATTTGCTTTTTACACTGTTATGTTGATATTTTTTACTGTTGGTCTAGTTTTCGTTATTTTCGTATACGCGCGCATCTCTATATTTTTAAGAAGAACTAGGAGCATGAGAATTAGGCATATTGAAGAAAGTAATAACAGTAATAAAACTTCAACCACGGGCACTCAACAAATTCATCTAGTTGAGCTTGAATCTATCACTGCGGAAAGCAGACATCAAAGTAGCACTGATAATCACCACCAGGAAGCCGTGCATGCCCTCTCGAGAGAAACTCCAATTACTTCCGGTGTTAAAGTTACTAGGACCACAACAATATTTGTAGCTATAACTATCGCTTTTATAATCAGTTTTCTCCCCTTTTTGTTGGTTATGATATTATATAGCACCATTAAAGACATAGAGAAAGGTATGTCAGAACCAATGATGGTTTTTACCGAATTTTGTGCAAGAACATATTTTTTGAATAATGCGATTAACCCGTTGATCTATAGCGCTTTGAATAGAAAATTCAGACATGATGTTAAGCGACTGTTTTCTACAAATTGCTGTAAGAGATGTTTTAATCATGTTTGCACTTCAGAGACACCGTCTAATGTTTACCAAGTAAATATGTACTAGATTTTTTGAATACGAATTTTACAATATGGAAAAGTCAGTATTCATGTTTAGTATGTGAACTTTCCTGATTTTCAAATTCCTTGATTTTTATCTTGTTGATTCTGTTATTTTGGGATATTTTATTATTTTTGTGTAGTAATCATTGTGAATGTTCATGCTGAACCAGAAGTAGCACTTTTAGATTATAAAGCTATGTGCAATAAATCTAACAGGATATAAAATATGGCATGGCATCTTTTGATAACTTATACCAAGGATAACCGTTTCCTACATATGCATTTTCTGTGCTTGATGAGGAAAAAACACAAACTATGGAATCATCATTGTTCGTGGGAAACCAATGTTCGTGGCTTTCGTGGGCAACCTTTGCTTAGGATTTTCCATTCCTACGAACGTGTTTACAAGCATTTGTTTAGTATTTATTTTCATTATAGAACTTACTATCGATGAAATTACGTTCCCACGAAGAAGAAAAAGTTTGAAGAAGAAAAAGTTTGAAGAAGAAAAAGTTTGGCTCCAAACGTACACTGACTACCACGATTAAAATGATTCCACAGTAACAAAGGCAATAAAGGTCACCTTCTAACGAAGTGAAACTTAAATGTGTTTAGCTACATTTTGGTATATCTAAATTTGTAAGTGTATAAACCTTCTACCCCTTTCATAAATCTGCATGTATAACTTTTAAGGACATATTATATGTTGTTGTTTATATATTAAGACAAACAATAATGTTGAAGTAAATATATTCTAGATTTCCAATAAGGATCGAATAAATCATGTGCAATTTTACCCCTGCTTCTTACATCCACGGTTTGCATAGAATTACATGTAAATGCTGTAATTGTGTGTGATTCTGATTAAGCTTTTAGACTAATCGATGACAAACTAGCCGTCGATTGAAATTCCAATACGTAGTTGGAAGGAAACGCGAGGAGTAATTGTGTGACTTTCTAAATTTAAAGACTTGTCTGTTTTCAAATCAAACTGTCAATGAGACTGAAATATACGAAATTAAAGGACAACACATCATACACGCTGGCCAAGAAAACCAACTGGTTAGGGCAATTTTTATATAATATTATTTTCCCTTAGAGAGCTTTGTATTAAAAAAAGGTTTTATATAATTTTAAGGCTCCAATTTTAAGATTATGTTTGACTAAATAATGGTTTATGATGAGAAAATCCTATCTTAAGCTTACAATTGTATCTGATGATTACTTGGTTGACCACCGAACTTCATTTATTGCACATTTTGTAACCACCAGATTCTAGATTCACCCAAAGGGAATTGTTTTGGTTTTGTGAATAGTTTGTCGTTAGATATCCCGCAGATATTTGGGTTGTCGATCTTTCCAAAAGTTAAATCGATAAAATTTGTACGGATTATATTTCAACTAATTGTTATAAGCAAGGACTATTTTTGTAACATTTTTGCTATCATCTAAAACAAAACAAAACTATTTTTTGAAGAGGAAAGGGTGGCAAACGAATTGTATATTTCAGATTTTCAGATTTCCCTCAAAATGGTATAAATAGTTAATTCAATACAGAATAGCTAATAAGTAAATGTTTTTTATGTCTTTATAAAGAGCTTCTATTCTCAATTAAATTAGTATGGACTTCTTTAAAAAATGGTTGCAACAATCGAACGCTCTTGCAATTTATTCAATCACAGCTTCTTTGATCACTTATTTACTCAAGTGTGCAGATGTAAAGAAGAAAAATGACCCCCGTAGAATAATGACAAAGGGTCCTTTTTGACGTAGAATAATTACTCCTGAGCTGTAGAATAATTAGATTATTTTGGAAAAATAGACTTACCGGTCATTTTGTTCACGTTAAACATGAAGAAAGCTGACCCCTGTAGAAAACTGACTACATCATAAACAAGAATAGATATGGTTTTCCCCATATTGTCAATTGAAAAATAACCTAGTATATGTTCGTGAAAAAAACTGAAAAGGAATCGAGCGTAGGATTGTGAATACTTCTTATTTACATTTCTGGGGAAAAGTTGTTTTCAAGTTTTGAATTATTTTATGTGAATTTTTTTCCTAATGGAGTTGACTTTTGATTAATTTGGTTTAATGATAAATTCGTGGTGCTGCACTTGCATACCCAGTATTTGTTGTAGAGAAAATTATTTATGTAGTATAATTCATGACCAATGTAGAGTATATTCTGTAATTGCAAATAAACTGAATTTCATTATATAGTGACTTGTATATTGAAATTATTTCAACGTGTTTTCACTCGTAATAATGATTTGCATGTTACTCGTTGTGTTGAAAATTATACTTCGGCACATTTTGTCAGTATCTTACGGCTGTAGGATCCTCTAGCAGCCACCGAACAATTTCGTTAAAACGAAACGATTTATTTTCCGTTTAAAATATACACATTCTTTCATTTTAAGTTGATTTGAATATGAATTACAATTTATGTTATTTTCTGTTTACTGAAATAAAAATTACAATATTACAGAGACTATTTAACAAAACATACATTTTTACGGGGTCATTATTCTACAGGGGTCACTTTTCTTCGCGTACAATGGGCTCATTTTTGTGAAAATGACAATTATTCTTAGAGCAAAAGGGTCATCATTCTAAAGAACTGTTTGATAAAGCTACTAAAGCAATTTATGGTGTTATTGGGAAGTGCAGAACCCATAATCTAACAATTGATTGTAAAGTAGACATGTTCGATAAAATTATCAAACCAATATCATTATATGGATGCGAAGTTTGGGGTTTTCATAACATTAATCTCCTTGAAAAATTACATTTAAAATTTTGTAAACATATATTGAACTTGAGAACCTCAACTCCAAACTTTATGGTATATGGGAAACTTGGAAGATACCCCTTAACAATTAATGTTAAAGTTAGAATGATTTCCTTCTGGGGTAAATTAGTCAATTTCCAGACCTCAAAATTGTCAGCAAAACTTTTTAATGTATTGAAGAATTTTAATAACCCATGGTGCGAAGCCATTAAGAAAACTTTAAATCAATGTGGATTGACATATATATGGTATCAAAACACAATAAACATACCCTGGTTAAAATCTAAAGTATACAATATTTTATTAGACCAATTCAAGCAATCATGGGATAGTGAGGTACATAATTCTCCAAAAGGTTTAAATTATAGGATTTTTAAAAAGTCACTGGATTTTGAAAAGTATTTATTGACTTTGCCAACACAATTATGTAAGAAATATTGTAACTTTAGAACTGGTAATGCTACATTACCTATTGAGATAGGTAGATGGTTTAATATTCCTAGAGAAAACAGAATTTGTAAACTATGTACCTGCAATGAAATTGGGGATGAATTTCACTATGTTTTCAAATGTACTGATGTATATATATCCAATTCAAGGGTTAGATGTTTACCAAAATATTTCATAACAAATCCAAATGTTGTAAAATTTGAAAAACTGTTTTATGTCACAAACATAAACCAACTTACAAATATTTGTAAACTATTAGATACTATATTTGAGAGAGTTAGCTCTCTTGGTTAAATTATATCTGTTATCCCTTCATCATGCCTGTACCATTGATTTTCATGTATTATATATATTGTAGTTTGTACATACTGTACATATGTTTTTTCTCTACACTGTAAATTCAGTTATGAGAATAAAGTTGATTGTCATTGTCATTCCACAGAGAATAATGACTGGAGGGTCATTATTCTATGTCGACAAATGACCCCTGGTCATTATTCTACGGGGGTCATTATCTGCCTTATTACACAGGCGGATTTGTTCATATCTAGTAACAAATAGTGGACGCATATTGTATGAAAATGCACAACACGCGTTTTATATTAATTACCTCATTCTGAAAACACCGCCACAAATTATGGTACAGTGGGTGGGTGGATTTTATAATATTTATAATAACATTTATTCATATATTAAATTATGATATTATATGATATATATTCTTAATAAAGATAATGTTAATAATATACTTTATAAAATATTTTAATGGTATTTGTATTTCATTAGTAGTTGCAAATTATTTCTCAGAAATAAACTTCATAACCAAGCACTATTGCAGTAACTTATTTCAATAGTGGGTAAGACTTCTATTCACGATGACGTTACTTAATATTTGCATTGATAAAACATATTTAATAAAGCTATATATATCTGAGAAAATTTTAAACTTCGTAATGATTTGATAATATATTTTTATGATATGAATCTTTTACGAAAACGGCACGTATTGGTTTGCTGAATGGATGGTCATGACTTATGTTGAAATATATACTTGTATGCGTATAAATAGAGAAAGCATAAAGTCTTTGTGACATTAAATCCTCTGTTGCAAACTTTAGGAGTTCAGTTGGTAATACCGGTTAAATTATATACTATGTAACTCAAAACAATCTTTAGTTTGACGGATACACGGGTTCTATATGAAAGTTGTTCCTTGTTACTTTGGGGGCATTTGATTCTTGGCCAAGAGTCACGTGATCTTTACAAAAGGTAAAAATATTTCGTAAACCAAACATTGGTTTGCGACAAAAGTAGCTATCTTTGTAGCTATCGCTATCTTGTGACTAATGATGAAAGAAAATCAAAGATATATTTCTCATTCTGTCTGGTGTTGTTCTTCATGTTTTTATTCACTCCTAAATCACCTTCCATCAGTACTTTAGGATATTATACACCTAAATTTAGTTAGGTTTAGACAAATATTTTTTTTGTTTTGTTTTCGTTTTGTTTTTGTTTTTTAGAAAGAAATACTTACATATAAGTGCAAGGGAAGTGATATTCCTAAAATAGTTTACTTAACACGTCGCTTTGAAGTGTATAAACTGGGACGCTGGGAAACCCTTCAGACAAATATATCATCAGTGACCTAAAACTATAGCACCTAAGTGCATACAATTTATCAATGTAATACTTTTATCGGGTGATCCCCCCCCCAAATGGTGTTGACTCATAATCCATATCAATATGTTTGCATTATTATTTGAATCTATAGTTTGCTAATGAAATTATAAAAAAAAACATAAATTAAAACACAGCTCACCGTAAGGAAAGAGTTTTCGGCCATCTTTGAAAGTATGACTTTTCACTTAAGGGAGTTGCCAAAAAGGGTTTTCTTATGTGAAATATATGAAAAAGACATCATATCAATTACACCAATGCTGCATGTTTTGGTCGTGACATTAAAAATCATCAATTTTTATGAGTATTGTTAAGGCACAAATTTAAAGGTTTATTCTGTAAAAATATGAAAACATTACGACAAGTTCTTTTATCAGAGGTTTTACTTGTAAACATTTTTAAGAGTAAATAGTAAGTATATATTACTAATACTTATTTACATCACTAAAATTGAAGGATGACCTCAGAATCAACTGTTATACCTGTTTTGACTCCATAAAACTGATTTTATTATGTCTATCATTGCAGATGAGCGATGTGGCTTATGTGCCTCTTCTTTGCTAGTATATTTGAGTATTTGAAAGAATTGTTGATATTCACGTTTTATTGTAAACGGTAGTTTACAGCTAACAATTGTACGTTTAATACCCTCTACATTAGTTTTTGCTGTAGGATTGGATACACGCCTCATGTATAACAGTTACAGGAAAGGTATTACTACAGTGTCTGTTTAAAACTGTTTTACAGATACATAGATATAATGTGATGTGGAATCATTTGAATTCGTGGGGGCCGATTTCCGTGGATTGTGGGTGTTTTGCTTATTCGTGGGGATGTTATTTCATGGATGCGTCGATATCAGTTTACGGAAGAAAACTAATTCTTTCAAAATCTGTTTTCATCGAGGACGTAAATTACCACGAAAACTGAGTAATTATGAATTCTAATGAGTGTACAGCATATTGGTCGCTCGAAATTAAATCATTTAGAAACATTTTCTAGGCTGTTGTCAATGCTTGAGTATCGATTTGTTTTGTCTAGTGAATTCCGTTATCTTGTTGTATTAGGAAATGTGTTAAGCCGTTGTTTAATAATGCTTGAAGTTTTGGTTGGTAAATGTTTTGTACATAAACTTGTTAGGGCTAATAATATCTTTGAAATTCGATGAACATGTCATATGCACAGCCAGCAGCCAGTAATTTCCTTATGTGGCTGACTGTGTAATTTTCTTAAACTACAGTAAATATGTTACTTTTAGATTATGTCATACCTTTATGGTATAACTAACTAACTGAACAATTCAATGTTAGAATTTCATTTCCTATATGTTTTTTCCTTTCATGAATAATATTCATTCATCTTTTTTGGCGATGTCATTTTACAGACCATGACTGCCATGGATATTTAAACCTTGTTTGTCTATTTTCAAATTGCTATAAGATGTTAATATTTGTACCTTACATGTACATTGTAAATTCTTGACTTATTGCACGTCTTATAATGGAGTTATGCATTATATGTATGAAGTACAACAAATTTGCACCCATGCCTGTCAGACCAATTTAGTTTTCAACGTTAAATATTGCACCAATTGTATAGAAATTACATAGTACAAACATAATCGGCCGTTTACGTTCTAAAGTACTCGGTGGTAATGATTTTTAATATATATTATTCACATCTGTATTGTACAGATGCACAAAGACTTAATAACATTTTGTGCATTGTTTCGTTTGACTACTTGAATAGTTGATCTATTTCATGGAAGTTATTATTTTTAAAATCCATTTGATGTATCTCACTAGATAAGAAAAGGAACGATTGAATTTACTCGTTTTTGTTTTTTTAACGGTTGTCCACTATAAGAACTAAACAGAGGTGACTCCAAAAAAAAGGCTGTAAGAAAAACATTTACACGTATACTTTTAAGACACCTTTTCTAATAAATTAAAGTATCCCGTATATGCTGGTACACTTACAGCTGTTAATTTATGTCCGTTATACGCACGAAGACTATTCAATTACTTGCCAAATGAAAACAGGTCCATGTTACAGTCGGTTCAAGCATATCTCTTACAACATACACCATAGAATAGCATAGCATTCATTTGATATCTCATAGCATAGCTTTAAAATCTCATAGCATAGCATTGGAATCTCATAGCATAGCATACAATCTCATAGAATCGCATTCGTCATACCATATCATAGCATAGCATACAACATAATTTTAACTCGGTTTTAAATGTTTTTATTTAAAAAATATAAATGTCCACATGATAAATTTGTGGTAAACTTTGGCTTTTTAGTATTTTACTTCAAAATGTGTGGAACTCTTCTGTGTATGGAGGCGTTTTTGTTCAAATCTCATAGCATAGCATAGCATACCATATCATTAAGCCCTTCATTTCAATTTCTCAAAGCATAGCATACAAATCTCATAGCATAGCATACAATTTTCATACCATATCATTAAAATCGCATACCATAGCATAGCATACAATTGTAAAATATATGCATGAAATAACTGTAACAAGACAAGCTTTATACACTCATATTATGTATTACCGGTACAAAATAATTTTGTAACGACATTGATAACACCATAATAACCATTTTTTCTATTGAGAGCTATAATAACAAAATATTAACCATTTTTGAGTTATGGAGCGAAGAGTTTTAAGGGCTCTAGCCCCTTATTTAAAGGGCCAGCCCTTTATCAATGGTGTCAAGTGAAAGCCCTCGATATTTTGCACATATTTTGTTCTGCATGTGTTCAGAAAAAAAATTAAAGAGCTACGAGACAAAAACACAACAAAAAATCAGCATTTTTGAAGCACAACATTCAAATTAATTTTTTGAAACTTTAAAGAGGGGAAATTGTAAAAAAGAAAAAAAAAAACAAACTCTGAGGACAATGTTCAATGTATCTATTTTGAAGATTTGTGACTTTGTTACACATGCTATGGGCGGTTTCAGAGCCTTTGCGTGCACAGAAATGCCTATATTTTCTTAAAAAAGGGGGAATAACTCGTTACCAGAAGTGTTGATTTCAACGATTTTCCCTAGATATTGAGAAATAGTAACTACCAATAAGCCCTGAAAATTTGTACTTTATAGGATAATAAACAAGCAAGATATTAGAGTTTTAAAAAACTCCTAGAAGGAAAAAAAAGAATAAAAAGAATTATCAACAGAATCAGTAGAATATCGTCCGTTGAAAACGGTAGACCTTAAAAATAATAATGAAGAATTTCCAACAGAATCAGTACAAGGTCTTCTGTTGGAAACAGAAGAGCTTGATAATAATAATAAGGAGTAATCTTGTATGATTAGTTTTTGTCCTCCGGCATCATGCCATGCGTTTTAATAACTAATATGGTATACTGAAGGGAGACACGGTTAAATTTAGGTTAACTATAAACAAATTTTTAGAGTAAGTTGTCATACACGAACTTAAAAAAAATTGCGGTCCATTTTAAGTGACCTTATCTAGTTATTTTTTTAAATGCCGGTAATTATTATTTTAATTTTTTTTTTTCAATATTAAAAAATCAATACTTATAAAACTGTTTGAATTTTGCTGTGTAAAGGAATTGCCAAAGTATGATGAAGGAAATCTAAGGAAAACATCAAACGTGTAATATCTGATCTAGTTTGTTAAACCACGTAATTCCCGGTTTTAAATTCAGGCAAGAAAAACCGAGTCTACTCAACACTTGATCAGGTTGTAAACAAGGATACAAAAACAAATATATATTATATATAGTTACAAAACCCCACACAAGACTTAAAAACAAAGTGCTCAATGTGTAAACAAGAGTATACATGCCATGGAGACATCTTCCTTTATGACAAGTTATTGGAACTACTCTAATGGAACAGACTCGCCACAAGACGCTTATTATTTACTACTGAAGTTAAACAACCAGAAGGCCCTAAGAGATCTCCCGGTGATTCTGTTCCTTGTAATTCTAATGGTCGTTGGAATAAGTGGCAATATAGTTGTATGTATAATTTATTCTAAAGCAAAAAAGAAATCAACATCCAATCTTTTCATTTTGAACTTGGCAGTTCTGGATCTTCTGTCCTGTACGTTCGGAATCCCCTTAGAGATCGCAGACCTTAGTTTACCCTACATGTTTAATGCTCCAGCTGTTTGCAGCTTTGGAAGGACTCTGGAATCATGTACAGTTATGGCATCAGTGTTGACTCTGGTTTTCATTTCCATTGATCGGTACAAACGGATCTGTAATTTAGGCGAAAGTTTCAAAACTTCGACAGTCAAAATTATGTGTGTCGTTGGATTGTGCATTGGTATCGTGTCATCGCTGCCATTTTTAGTAGTAATGGGAAAGAGGACAATCAACCTTGGGCTTTCCGGAATAGAGGGTGTTGGTTGCGAAATCTCAGACGATATGAAACATACTACTTTTACATTTGCTTTTTACACTGTTATGTTGATATTTTTTACTGTTGGTCTAGTTTTCGTTATTTTCGTATACGCGCGCATCTCTATATTTTTAAGAAGAACTAGGAGCATGAGAATTAGGCATATTGAAGAAAGTAATAACAGTAATAAAACTTCAACCACGGGCACTCAACAAATTCATTTAGTTGAGCTTGAATCTATCACTGCGGAAAGCAGACATCAAAGTAGCACTGATAATCACCACCAGGAAGCCGTGCATGCGCTCTCGAGAGAAACTCCAATTACTTCCGGTGTAAAAGTTACTAGGACCACAACAATATTTGTAGCTATAACTATCGCTTTTATAATCAGTTTTCTCCCCTTTTTGTTGGTTATGATATTATTAAGCACCATTAAAGACATAGAGAAAGGCATGTCAGAACCAATGATGGTTTTTACCGAATTTTGTGCAAGAACATATTTTTTGAATAATGCGATTAACCCGTTGATCTATAGCGCTTTGAATAGAAAATTCAGACATGATGTTAAGCGACTGTTTTCTACAAATTGCTGTATGAGATGTTTTAATCATGTTTGCACTTCAGAGACACCGTCTAATGTTTACCAAGTAAATATGTACTAGATTTTTTGAATACGAATTTTACAACACGGAAAAGTCAGTATTCATGTTTAGTATGTGAACTTTTCTGATTTTTAAATTCCTTGATTTTTATCTTGTTGATTCTGTTGTTTTGGGATATTTTATTATTTTTGTGGAATAATCATTGTGCATGTTCATGCTGAACCAGAAGTAGCACTTTTAGATTATAAAGCTATGTGCAATAAATCTAACAGGATATAAAATATGGCATGGCATCTTTAGATACCAAGGATATCCGTTTCCTACATATGCATTTTCGGTGCTTTATGAGGAAAAAACACAAACTATGGAATCATCATTGTTCGTGGGAAACCAATGTTCGTGGCTTTCGTGGGCAACCTTTGCTTAGGATTTTCCATTCCTACGAACGTGTTTACAAGCATTTGTTTAGTATTTATTTTCATTATAGAACTTACTATCGATGAAATTACGTTCCCACGAAGAAGAAAAAGTTTGAAGAAGAAAAAGTTTGAAGAAGAAAAAGTTTGGCTCCAAACGTACTACCACGATTAAAATGATTCCACAGTAACAAAGGCAATAAAGGTCACCATCTCACGAAGTGAAACTTAAATGTGTTTAGCTACATTTTGGTATATCTAAATTTGTAATTGTATTAACCTTCTACCCCTTTCATATATCTGCATGTATAACTTTTAAGGACATATATGCTGTTGTTTATATATTCAGACAAACAGTAATGTTGAGGTAAATATATTCTAGATTTCCAATAAGGATCGAATAAATCATGTGGAATTTTACCCCTGCTACTTACATCCACGGTCTGCATACATGTAAATGTTGTAATTGTGTGAGATTCTGATTAAGCTTTTAGACTAATCGATGACAAAATAGCCGTCGATTGAAATTCCAATACGTAGTTGGAAGGAAACGCGAAGAGTAATTGTGTGACTTTCTAAATCTAAAGACATGTCTGTTTTCAAATCAGACTGCCATTGAGACTGACATATACGAAATTAAAGGGCAAAACATCATACACGCCGGCCAAGAAAAACAACTGGTTAGGGCAATTTTTATATAATATTATTTTCTCTTAGAGAGCTTTGTATTAGGTTTTATATAATTTTAAGGCTCCAATTTAAAGATAATGTTTGGCTAAATAATGGTTTATGATGAGAAAATCCTATCTTAAGCTTACAATTGTATCTGATGATTACTTGGTTGACCACCGAACTTCTTTTATTGCACATTTTGTAACCACCAGATTCTAGATTCACCCAAAGGGAATTGTTTTGGTTTTGTGAATAGTTTGTCGTTAGATATCCCGCAGATATTTGGGTTGTCGATCTTTCCAAAAGTTAAATCGATAAAATTTGTATATATATTATATATAGTTACAAAACCCCACACAAGACTTAAAAACGAAGTGCTCAGTGTGTAAACAAGAGTATACATGCCATGGAGACCTCTTCCTTTTTGACAAGTTATTGGAACTACTCTAATGGAACAGACTCGTCACACGACGCCTATTATTTACTACTGAAGTTAAACAACCAGAAGGCCCTAAGAGATCTCCCGGTGATCATGTTCCTTGGAATTCCAATGGTCGTTGGAATAAGTGGCAATATAGTTAAGGTCTTCCGTTTTCAACGGAAGACCTTGTACTGATTCTGTTGGTAATTCTTTTTAGGGTCTTCCGTTTCCAACGGAAGACCCTCTTGTTATTCTATTGTTTCTTTCTATTATTAGGGTCTTCCGTTTTCAGCGGAAGACCCTCTTGTTATTCTTCGGTTTCTTTTTATTATTATACTTTTTATTTTTTTTTTCTGATTCCTTCTCGGCTTTAAAACTCAAAAAGTTTACAACCGATTTTGACGAAACTTTCAGAGATTATGTGCATTTATTATATCTCAAAGTTTGTGAAGTTTCTTTGAAAACCTCACTTCCGTTTTTACGTTACGTCATTTTTAAAATTTTCAAAAAGTCATTTTGTTCGCGGCGTTTCTCAAAAACGCTTTAAGATAGAGGCTTGAAATTTTCAATGCTTATAATTTAATCGATTTACATCTGTAATAAGGCTGGAAATGAAAATATGTCTCTTCCGGTCGAAACCGGAAGTGAAACAAATTTTTCGAAAAAATAAATTTTCTGATCAAATCAAAAATGAATATGTGTTTTGTAGAGCTTATTAAGCTGAATCTAACACTGAAAACCGTTTTAAAATCGGACGATGCATTACAGAGATATCAGGGTTTAAAAATTGATTTTTCCGGAAATTTTGATTCCGCGTCCTTGGTTTAAAAAAAAGCGTAATGTTCAAAGTAAAATTAACTCGTACATAAAATAATTGTAAAGTCGTACTGTATCACATTCGGATTTTTTTGATAAGTCGTTCTTGAAATCAGAAAGGTTTTTGTAAAGTCGTACTTAAAATCATTCGGATTTTGTTAAGTCGTACCAGGAATAATTCGATTTTTTAAAATCTTTTTATTTTAGTTACTCTTGTTATTAGTTTAAGAGCTCTACTTCTTACAGGAACTTCCAGCTTTACTTCCGACATTAACGGAAGACCCACTCGTTGCTTTGCATCGAGCTTTGCTCTAGTTATTATTATTCTTTTTATTTTTTTTTCTGACTCCTTTTCGGCTTTATAACTCAAAAAGTTTACAACCGATTTTGATGAAATTTTCAGAGGTTGTGTGCAACTATAAAACCTCAAAGTTTGTGAAGTTTCTTTGAAAAAGTCACTTCCGGTTATACGTTACGTCATTTTTAAAATTTTCAAAAAGTCATTTTGTCTGCGGCGTTTCTCAAAAACGCTTTAAGATAGAGGCTTGAAATTTTCAATGGTTATGATTTAATCGATTTACCTCTGTAATAAGGCTGGAAATGAAAATCTGTCACTTCCGGTCAAAACCGGAAGGGAGTCAAATTTTTCGAAAAAATAAATTTTCTGATCAAATCAAAAATGAATATGTGTTTTATAGAGCTTATTAAGCTGAATCTAACACTGAAAGCCGTTTAAAAATCGGACGATGCATTACAGAGATATACGAGTTCAAAAAATGATTTTTCCGGAAATTTTGATTCCGCGTTTTTGGTTAAGAAACTAGTATCAAGTTCTTGGTTAAATTAACTTGTACCTAAAAATTATTTGTTAAGTCGTACTGTAACACATTCGGATTTTTTTTGTGAAGTCATTCTTGAAATCGGAAAGGTTTTTGTTAAGTCGTACTTAAAATCATTCGGATTTTGTTAAGTCGTACCAGGAATAATTCGATTTTTGTTCATCTTTTTATTTAAGGTACTCTTGCTATTGGTTTAAGAGCTCTGCTTCTTACAGGAACTTCCAGCTTTACTTCCGACATTAACGGAAGACCCACTCGTTGCTTTGCAACGAGCTTTGCTCTAGTTATTCTTTTTTTTCTTCTAGACGTTTTTTAAAACTCAAATATCTTGCTTGTTTGTTGTCCTATATGGTTCAAATTTGCAGAGCTTATTGGTAGTTACTATTTCTCAATATCTGTGGAAAATCGTTGATATCGACACTTCCGGTACCGAGTTATTCCCCTTTTCCCCCAAAATATAGGCATTCTTGTGCACGCAAAGGCTCTGAAACCGCTCACAGCCTGTGTTACAAAGTCACAAATCTTCAAAATAGAGAGTTTGAACGTTGTCCTCCGAGTTTTGTTTTTACAATTTTCCTCCTTTAAAGTTTCAAAAAATTAATTTGAATTTGTGTTTCAAAAAATGCTGATTTTTTGTTGTGTTTTTGTTATGTAGCTCTTTAGTTTAAAATTTTCTCTAAACACATATAGAACAAAATATGTGCAAAATGTCAAGGGCTTTCACTTGACACCATTGAAAAAGGGCTGGCCCCTTAAATTAGGGGTCTAGAGCCCTTAAAAGTCTTCGCTTTATAACTCAAAAATGGTTAATATTTCGCTATAGCTGTCGATAGATAAGTTGTTCATTATTGTGTTATCAATGTCATTACAAAACTATTTTGTACCGGTAATGCGTATTATGAGTGTAAAAAGCTTGTTTTGTTAACATGTACCTGTATTCATTTGGCAAGTAAGCGAATCGTCTTCGTGCGAAAAACGTACATATATTAACAGCTGAAAGTGTTCCAGCATATACGGGATGCTTTGATTCATTTGAAAAGTGTCTAAAAAGTATACGTGTACATGTTTTTCTTACAGCCTTTTTTTTGGAGTAACCTCTGTTTAGGTCCTATAGTGGACAACCGTAAAGAAAAACAAAAACGAGAAAATATAAACGTTCTTTTTTAAAAAAAAAATAACTTCCATAAAATAGATTTGAGACATTTTACTGCAAGCATTTCAAATCGACCTAAATTCTTAGTTGTGTGCGTCATTACATAACCCATCTCGCCCGCGGCCGATAAAAATGGATCGCCAAGGTCGCGGCTGGACTACCTAGCGGTCAGCGGTTATCTAATACACAAGAATCGCGT
Organism: Magallana angulata; assembly: GCF_025612915.1. Taxonomy (NCBI): domain Eukaryota; kingdom Metazoa; phylum Mollusca; class Bivalvia; order Ostreida; family Ostreidae; genus Magallana; species Magallana angulata. The sequence continues at coordinate 4,965,643 of NC_069115.1, forward strand.
CTGTCATATGTGATTTTACTTAGCAGCAAACACAAGAATCGTACACAATGACATTAAAGCTTACTCTTCTTAATTTGAATTAAACGATAGAATAAGAAATCGATCTGTTTAATCATAAACTCGAACTGAAGCAGTATCAGACAGATAGATCAACTGTGGGATTAAAGGGGGAAAAAACTTATATTAATTAGAGTTTATTCATCATACTGCAAACATTGTAAATCTTCCTGGGTTCTGAGCTTTTTATGTGTGTTTTAACTTTACGTAAGTTATCGGATCCCTCATCCGCGGCCGAGGAAATCGGTCGCGGCTGCACTACCTAGAGGTCAGCGGTTATCTAATAACAAGATATATATACAAGAACTGTTTCAATTTTATGTTCTTTTTGTTCACCTTCAATTTATTGAATGAAACATTAGAATGTGAATTGAGAAGCCCCTCTAAAAATTGATAAAAGCGATATTGTTCCAAATCAGAAACATCATCAGACATAAATCAATAGTGAATTTGTAATTCTAAAATGTTCTAAAAACTATACATGTACTAATAATGTTATAGATAAACAACGAAAAACCACAAAGGTTAAACCTTCAAATGATCACCCCTAGAACATAGCCAAGGAGATCCCTCGCGAGTGGACAAGTGATCCGCGGTAGCTCGTGTTCTTCTGCATGTACTTTATCACACGTGCATGTTTATTGATATTTTGTACGATTCCAACTATTTGTTTATTCGAGATTTTGACCGGTACATGTAAGATTGACTTGTGTTTCAATTTAAGATTTTTTTTATTTACCCACGAATATTTCCGCAAAATACTGCTGAGAGGTTTTATAGATATCGTAGAAAGTAGTTGACGTCTTCATAAGGTTGCACATAAAATGAGAGAGAGGGAGAGAGAGAGAGAGCGCGCTCAAAATTGGAAGCATTATTTAGCCGAATTAAGAAAATGAAACAGTCTCCAAGCGTTCAAGGCAGGATAAAAAAATCAAATATCAAATTAACACATGCGGTAGAGGCAATTGCAACTTCTCTGGCCTTTCTGGCAAGTTTGGAAAAACACCTCGAATGTATTAACATCACCGGATGTTAGAATATTATACAAAATGGAGTCGCTTCCCATTAAAATAAGTATCGGCAAGAAGTTTTGTATGTCGTTTCTGTGTTATATTTTAGTGTATATTGATACCTTTAATGAAGTATAGCTCACATCTCAACAGATCATAAAATGTGTTGTAATTATATCAAGTTTTAAAAAAAGGGGGGTCGTCATGGACGCCTAGGTAATACATTCGAAGTGTTTTTCCGAGCTTGCCAGAAAGGCCCGAGAAGTTGTGATTGGCGGTAGAGGCTGACACGATAGAATTGAGGGATTTAGTGATTATTTTTAGAATGTTCACATGTGTTTTTAAACAAGATTTGTTTAGATTTTATCGGTTTCATGATCACAGTGCAAGGGATTTTTTTTTTCAAAATGTAGCGAAGACCCATTTTTGGCGACTACTTAACATGTGTACATTTTTCTCCTCAATGTATGTCACCTTCCCACCCGTGTGTTTATTCGGTCAGTCTATGCTAAGTCAAATGAATCCACTCCACGTGCGACCGAAAATCTCGTGTCGCGTCAGCGCTCATAGCCTAAAATATTGCCCCCGGGCTGCAGATCAGCAATTGATAAATAATTGAGTAACATTTGGAAGGATGCTTTCAATGCAGCGGTCAATTGTTAAACAATAAGTGTTTAAATATTCGATGTCAATCAACCTCACATTAAAGGTGCGATATCGTAATCTGAGAATGTGGCTAAAAAATTAACCTGTTGAACACGCTAAACTTCTATAGTTATGAACAGAATAAAATATATATTATCAGAGACTTAAATAACTTAATAAGTTATTTATGTCTCTGGTTTTATAAGTTAACAGTTTTAAGTCAAATATTAAATAAAATTTGTTCTCAGGATTAGAAGTAATGATATACGACTACATTAAGCAATAAAGTCGGTCGATCGTCATTAAATCATCAGAGTACTGCAAGTGTCGACAGTTTCTTATTTCTTTGAAATAATTGTAGTAGTTCAATTGACTTGCAGACTATAATATAGCGACTTTTCTGCCTCCCAAAAATGTATGCATTTAATTGCGATAGATATTTGTTCTTGGGGATTTTACTTATTGTTATATGCACATTGATAAAAAAAATCATTGAAGCTGTGTAATATGAGGTTGTAATGCAGATTAAAACTCAGCTGAATATTTTATTTTTAATCTAGCTTGTCAAAATGGGAGATTGTTAACTTGTAGCTTGTTAACTCTGAAAAAGTCTAGAACAGAAGAAATAAAGTCTTTATAGCTTTCGCTACATCTTCTTATTTATGTGTACGCGGACATAAAGCTATTTAATATTTTTTTTTTACTGTATAAAAAAGTGTTTTTTTTCCTAACCTTAAATTTAAATCTATAGAAATTCAATATCTACATGTAACATCTCAATAGCTTTGATAGCTTATTACCGCTTGGAAATCATTTAGTGATGCAAATTGATAAATGCCCATGAAAAAACATTCTTGGACCCCAAGGGTTTCTTATCCTTTCCGACGATGATGAGAAGAACTCAAATGTGCATACAAATCATACATTTACATGTATATTTATATGAGATATGATAGAAATAATTGAAAAATATAATTCTTTTTTGTGCCGCACAAAACGGGCGAAAAAGATTTTTAAACCCCACGAAAATAAATTGAGGTGGGGGGGGGGTTTAAATAAAAATCACCTTGTCCGTCCGTACGTCGTGTCCGGTCTATATCTTTCTGATGGAGAAACATTGGAAGTGTTCTTACTTCATACAAATAATATTCATTACCTGACGAAGCGTCATGACCTAAACCCAAGGTGATTTGTCAAAGTAAAGGTCACTGGCAGGAAAAGTGCAAAATTTGTTTCCGGTCCACTTTGGAATTTCTTACTTCACACAAAGATTGCTTATGACCTGAGAGTGTGTAATGATTTGTTTGTTCCTAAGTCATTTAAGGAGAAACATTGGGAGTTTCTATTTCATGTAAAGATTCCTGATGACCGATGATGTGTCATGAACTTGACCCACGGTCAGTTGCGCAAGTTCAAAGTCATATTAAACATGTGTCATATCTTGTATTAATGGAAATGAGTAAAAGCTAGAGTTTGTCATAAAGATTACTTGTGACCTGTAAATATACCCTGCCTTGTCTGACTCACTACTTAAAGAAAACGAACCATCCATTATTCTCTAATAGAGAAATACGTGAGTAATGACTTCTTTCTTAGCGGGGATATCATTTGTGAGCTTGCTAACAGTACCTTTTAGATGGTCCAGTGGGAGCAATGCCCCCTTTCTCTCAACCAAAATTTCCCTTAAGTTAACGCTTAGAAAATTGATTTTTGGGTCATTTCCCCCACCGCCACATCCACACTTATATTATAATTAAATTAATTATATACATGTACATAAATGATGTACTTTTTAAAGTTATCCTAAACTTGAAGTAAGTTAAACGAAGAACTTGCCTGGTATGAAAATAATACTTTGAAATTGAGTCTCGTTTTCGATTTCTTGAACTTACTATTATCATATTGATAATCCAGTATAATTAAAAACCATTTCCCTTCTCCTTACACTCGCCAGGTTCTGATAGACCTTTATCAAGAACAGACTATACCCACTTGACCTCCACATTTGCATACAAATTAAATAAACACCTACTTAGCAAAGATATGCCTTTATCTGTTTAATGAGTAGTGCAATACTCAATCTAGAGGTTACATAGAAAACAGGTATGAATAAAATTTTTTGGGTCTCCATTTGAAGAGTTCCAATCAATTTTCTAAAGCTCTAATTCGTAAGAAGAAATTGTCATGTAAAGATGACCTTTTATTAATACAGGGTCTGTCAGGCTCTGACAAGTGTCAGGAGAAGGAGGTATTTTAATCAGACTGATGGACAATCTTTTCGCGACATGAAGTTGCGACGGAAGACCTACTCGTTGCTTTGCAACGAGCTCGGCTCTAGTTGTATGTATAATTTATTCTAAAGCAAAAAAGAAATCAACATCCGATCTTTTCATTTTGAACTTGGCAGTTCTGGATCTTCTGTCCTGTACGTTCGGAATCCCCTTGGAGATCGCAGACCTTAGTTTACCCTACATGTTTAATGCTCCAGCTGTTTGCAGCGTTGGAAGGACTCTTGAATCATGTACAGTTATAGCATCAGTGTTGACTCTGGTTTTCATTTCCATTGATCGGTACAAACGGATCTGTAATTTAGGCGAAAGTTTCAAAACTTCGACTGTCAAAATTATGTGTGTCGTTGGATTGTGCATTGGTACCGTGTCATCGCTGCCATTTTTAGTAGTAATGGGAAAGAGGACAATCAACCTTGGGCTTTCCGGAATAGAGAGTGTTGGTTGCGAAATCTCAGACGATATGAAACATACTACTTTTACATTTGCTTTTTACACTGTTATGTTGATATTTTTTACTGTTGGTCCAGTTTTCGTTATTTTCGTATACGCGCGTATCTCTGTATTTTTAAGAAGAACTAGGAGCATGAGAATTATGCATATTGAAGAAAGTAATAACAGTAATAAAACTTCAACCACGGGCACTCAACAAATTCATCTAGTTGAGCTTGAATCTATCACTGCGGAAAGCAGACATCAAGTAGCACTGATAATCACCACCAGGAAGCCGTGCATGCTCTCTCGAGAGAAACTCCAATTACTTCCGGTGTTAAAGTTACTAGGACCACAACAATATTTGTAGCTATAACTATCGCTTTTATAATCAGTTTTCTCCCCTTTTTGTTGGTTATGATATTATATAGCACCATTAAAGACATAGAGAAAGGCATGTCAGAACCAATGATGGTTTTTACCGAATTTTGTGCAAGAACATATTTTTTGAATAATGCGATTAACCCGTTGATCTATAGCGCTTTGAATAGAAAATTCAGACATGATGTTAAGTGACTGTTTTCTACAAATTGCTGTATGAGATGTTTTAATCATGTTTGCACTTCAGAGACACCGTCTAATGTTTACCAAGTAAATATGTACTAGATTTTTTGAATACGAATTTTACAACATGGAAAAGTCAGTATTCATGTTTAGTATGTGAACTTTTCTGATTTTTAAATTCCTTGATTTTTATCTTGTTGATTCTGTTATTTTGGGATATTTTATTATTTTTGTGTAATAATCATTGTGCATGTTCATGCTGAACCAGAAGTAGCACTTATAGATTATAAAGCTATGTACAATATATCTAACAGGATATAAAATATGGCATGGCATCTTAAGATAACTAATACCAAGGATATCCGTTTCCTACATATGCATTTTCTGTGCTTTATAAGGAAAAAACACAAACTATGGAATCATCATTGTTCGTGGGAAACCAATGTTTGTGGCTTTCGTGGGCAACCTTTGCTTAGGATTTTCCATTCCTACAAACGTATTTACAAGCATTTGTTTAGTATTTATTTTCAAAATAGAACTCACTATCGATGAAATTACGTTCCCACGAAGAAGAAAATGTTTGGCTTGAAACGTACATTGACTACCACGATTAAAATGATTCCACAGTAACAAAGGCAAGAAAGGTCACTATCTGACGAAGTGAAACTTAAATGTGTTTAGCTACATTTTGGTATATCTAAATTTGTAAGTGTATAAACCTTCTACCTCTTTCATAAATCTGCATGTATAACTTTTAAGGACATATTATATGTTGTTGTTTATATATTCAGACAAACAATAATGTTGAAGTAAATATATTCTAGATTTCCAATAAGGATCGAATAAATCATGTGCAAGTTTACTCCTGCTACTTACATCCACGGTGTGCATACATGTAAATGCTGTAATTGTGTGAGATTCTGATCAAGCTTTTAGACTAATCGATGACAAAATAGCCGTCGATTGAAATTCCAGTACGTATTTGGAAGGAAACGCGAGGAGTTATTGTGTGACTTTCTAAATCTAAAGACATGTCTGTTTTCAAATCAGACTGCCATTGAGACTGAAATATACGAAATTAAAGGGCAAAACATCATACACGCCGGCCAAGAAAAACAACTGGTTAGGGCAATTTTTATATGAGATTATTTTCCCTTAGAGAGCTTTGTATTAAAAAATAGGTTTTATATAATTTTAAGGCTCCAATTTAAAGATAATGTTTGACTAAATAATGGTTTGTGATGAGAAAATCCTATCTTAAGCTTACAATTGTATCTGATGATTACTTGGTTGACCACCGAACTTCTTTTATTGCACATTTTGTAACCACCAGATTCTAGATTCACCCAAAGGGAATTGTTTTGGTTTTGTGAATAGTTTGTCGTTAGATATCCCGCAGATATTTGGGTTGTCGATCTTTCCAAAAGTTAAATCGAGAAAATTTGTACGGATTATATTTCAACTAATTGTTATAAGGAAGAAAATTTTTGTAACATTTTTGCTATCATTTAAAACAAAACATACAATTGTTTTTTGAAGAGGAAGGGTGGTCAACGAATTATATATTTCAGATTTCCCTCAAAATGGTATAAATAGTTAATTCAAAACAGAATAGGTAAAACATTTAATGTTTTCTTATGTCTTTATAAAGAGCTTCTATTCGCAAATAAATTAGTATGGTCTTCTTTTTAAAAAATGGTTGCAACAATCGAACACTCTTGCAATTTAATCAATCACAGCTTCTTTGATCACTTATTTACTCAAGAATGCAGATGTAAAGATGAAAAATGACCCCCGTAGAAAAATGACCAAGGGCCCTTTTTGCCGTAGAATAATTACTCCTGAGCTGTAGAATAATTAGATTATTTTGGAGAAAAAGACTTACGGGTCATTTTCGTTACGTCAAACATGAAGAATGGTGACCCCTGTAGAAAACTGACTACATCATAAACAATAATAGATATGGGTTTCCCCATATTTTCAATTGAACAATAACAAAGTATATGTTCATGAACAAAACTGAAAAGGAATCGAGTGTAGGATTGTGAATACTTCTTATTTACATTTCTGAGGAAAAGTTGTTTTTTGAAGTTTTGAATTATTTTATGTGAATTTTTTTCCTAATAGAGTGGACATTTTATTAATTTGGTTTAATGATAAATTCGTGGTGCTGCACTTGCATACCCAGTATTTGTTTGCAGAGAAAATTATTTACGTAGTATAATTCATGACCAAAGTAGAGTATATTCTGTAATTGCAAATACACTGAATTTCACTGTATAGTGACTTGTATATTGAAATTATTTCAACGTGTTTTCACTTTTAATAATGATCTGCATGTTACTCGTTGTAATGATAATTATACTTCGGCACATTTTGTCAGTATCTTATGGCTGAAGGATCCTATAGCAGCCACCGAAGTATTTCGTGAAAACGAAACGATTTATTTTCCGTTTAGAATATACACATTCTTTCATTTTAAGTTGATTTGAATATGAATTACAATTTATGTTGTTTTCTGTTTACTGAAATAAAAATTACAATATTATAGAGACTATTTAACATAACATAAATTTTTACGGGGTCATTATTCTACAGGGGTCACTTTTCTTCGCGTACAATGGGCTCATTTTTATGAAAATGACAATTATTCGTATGGCAAAAGGGTCATCATTCTACAGAGAATAATGACTGGAGGGTCATTATTCTACGTCGACAAATGACCCCTGGTCATTATTCTACGGGGGTCATTATCTGCTTAACAAAGGCTGATTTGTTCATATCTAGTAACAAATAGTGGACGCAAATTGTATGAAAATGCACAACACACGTTTTATATCAATTACCTCTTTATGAAAATACCGCCACAAATTATGGGACAGTGGGTGGGTGGATTTTATAATTTTTATAATAACATTTATTTATATATCAAAATATTATTTTATATGATATATATATTCTTAATAAAGATAATGTTAGTAATATACTTTATAAAATATTTTGATGGTATTTGTATTTTAATAGTAGTTGCAAATTATTTCTCAGAAATAAACTTCATAACCAAGCACTATTGCAGTAACTTATTTCAATAGTGGGTAAGACTTCTATTCACGATGACGTTATTTAATATTTGCATTGATAAAACATATTTAATAAAGCTATATATATCTGAGAAAATTTTAAACTTCGTAATGATTTGTTAATATATTTTTATGATATGAATCTTTTACGAAAACGGCACGTATTGGTTTGCTGAATGGATGGTCATGACTTATGTTGAAATATATACTTGTATGTGTATACATAGAGAAAGGATAAGGTCTTTGTGACATTAAGGCCTATGTTACAAACTTTAGGCGTTCACTTGGTAATACCGGTTAAATTATATACTATGTAACTCAAAACACTCTTTAGTTTGACGGATACACGGGTTCTATATGAAAGTTGTTCCTTGTTACTTTGGGGGCGTTTAATTCTTGGCCATGGGTCACGTGATCTTTACAAAAGGTAAATATATATTTCGTAAACCAAACATTGGTTTGCGACAAAAGTAGCTATCTTTGCAGCTTTCGCTATCTTGTGACTAGTGATGAAAGAAAATCAAAAAAAGAGTTCTTCTTCTGTCAGGTGTTGTTTTTCATGTTTTTATTTACTTCTAAATTAACTTCTATCAGTACTTTGCGATATTATACACTAAATTTAGTTAGGTTTAGACAAATAATTTTTTTTGTTTTGTTTTCGTTTTGTTTTGTTTATGCTTTTTTTAAAAGAAAAAATACCTACATATAAGTGCAAGGGAAGTGATATTCCTAAAATAGTTTACTTATCCCGTCGCTTTGAAGTGTACAAACTGGGACGCTGGGAAACCCTTCAGACAAATATATCATCAGTGACCTAAAACTATAGCACCTAAGTGCATACATTATATCAATGGAATACTTTTATCGGGTGATTTTCCCCTCAATCGTGTTGGCTCATAATCCAGCTTTTTGCTAAAGTCAATATGTTCGCATTATTATTTGTATCTATAGTTTAGTAAATGAAATTATAAAAAAATGCATAAAAACACAGCTCATCATAAGGAAAATTTTTTTGGCCATCTTTGGAAGTATGACTTTTCACTAAAGGGAGTTGCCAAAAAGTTTTTCTTATGTGAAATATATGAAAAAGACGTCATATCAATTACACCAAACCTGTATGTTTTGGTCGTGACATTAATATTTCTCAAATTTTTAATGAGTATTGTTAAGTCCAACATTTACAAGTTTTAAAATTCAAGACGACACAATCTTAAATTCTGGTAAACACATTCTGTAAAAATATGAAAACATAACGACAAATTCTTTTATCAAACGTTTTACATGTAAAACATTTCAAGAGTAAATAGTAAGTATTACTAATAATTATTTACATCACTAAAATTGAATGATGACCTTAGAATCAACCGTTATACCTGTTTTGTATATGACTCAATAAAACTGATTTTATTATGACTATCATCGCAGATAAGCGATGTGGCCCATGTGCTTGTTATTTGCTAGTGTATTTGAAAGAATTGTTGATATTCACGTTTTATTGTAAACAATCAGCCAACAATTGTACGATTAATACCCTCATCATTATGTTTTGCTGTAGGATTGGATACACGCCTCATGTATAACAGTTACAGGAAAGGTATTACTACAGTGTCTGTTTAAAACTGTTTTACAGATGCATAGATACAACGTGATGTGGAATCATTTTAATTCGTGGGGGCCGATTTCCGTGGATTGTGGGTGTTTTGCTTATTCGTGGGGATGTTATTTCATGGATGCGTCGATATCAGTTTACGGAAGAAAACTAACTCTCTCAAAATCTGTTTTCATCGAGGATGCAAACTCTTGTGGGAGGGCTACTCACGAATTCCACTCTGATGAGTCCACAGCATATTGAACGCTAGAAAATAAATGCATTTTAGAAACAGTTTTCTGGCTGAGGTCATTCCTTGAGTGTTGAGTATTTTTATCTAGTAAATTCCGTTTATCTTGTGTAAGGCAATACAATTGGCGTTCATCATATGTGTTAAGCCGTTGTTTAATAATACTTAATGTTATGGATGGTAAATGTTTTGTATATAAACTTGCTAGGGCCAGTAATATTAATGAAATTCGATGAACATGTTATATGCATACGCAGCAGCCAGTAATTTCCTGATGTGACTGACTGTGTAATTTTCTCAAACTACAGATAATATGTAACTTTTAGGTTATGTCATACGTTTATGGTATAACTAACTAACTGAACAATTCAAGGTTAGAATTTCATTTCCTATATGTTGTTTCCTTCCATGAATAACATTCATTCATCTTTTTTGGCGATGTCATTTTACATACCATGACTGCCATGGTTTTTTTCAACTCGATGGATATTTAAACCTTGTTTGTCTATTTTCAAATTGCTGTAAGATGTTAATATTTGCACCTAACATGTACATTGTAAATTCTTGACTTATTGCACGTTTTATAATGGAGTTATGCATGTATGAAGTACAACACATTTACACCCATGCCTGCCAGACCAAGTTAGTTTTCAACGTTATTGCACCAACTGTATAGAAATTACATAGTACAAACATAATTGACCGTTTAGGTTTTAAAGTATTCGATTGTAATGATGTTTTAATATGTATTATTCACATCTGTATTGTACATATGCACAAAAACCTAATATTTTTTTGGAAAGTTTTGTTTGACTTCTTGAATAGTTGATCTATCTATCTATCTATCTATCTATCTATCTATCTATCTATCTATCTATCTATCTATCTATCTATCTATCTATCTATCTATCTATCTATCTATCTATCTATCCATCCATCCATCCATTAAATCAAATAACATGTCAATTATAAATTGTGTCTATGTAATAACATGCATGTCGCTTGATAAGTTTTTTTTCCAAGCGTGGTCTATTACGACACTCAGTTGTAGAGTGTTGTATGTATTTAGAATTTAATTATAAAATCAAAGCTATATCCGTGATATCACGGACCGGTTTAATATCAGATCTACTCCTGGGTAAACATAACTTCCCTGAGTATTCTGTTCCTGTAGTTTGATAACAAAACACACACAACCATATAAAACACATCTTGAATCTGAATACAAATGGATTTGTGTGTTTGTTAAACTGAACATAACGATGCACAATCAAATCGGAAATTTATGGAATGGATCTTATGAAAACCTGTCTACACCAGATGCTGACACCTTGCTGGTGAAATTAAACAATGAAGCGGCAATGCTTTTCCTTCCAGTGACCATATTTCTTGCGTTTCTTGTGGTGATTGGAATAGTTGGAAATGTAATAGTGTGTCTTGTATATTGCAAAAGAAAGAGAAAATCTACACCCGATCTCTTCATTTTGAATTTGGCGATTTTGGACCTTTTGACATGCATTTTCGGGATACCTATGGAGATTACAGATCTCTGTTTGTCTTACACATTTTATGCCCCTGCTGCTTGCAAACTTTTAAGGACCCTTGAATCCACCACCAGCATGGCGTCCGCATTGACACTAGTCATCATCTCTATCGACCGATACAAACGTATTTGCAAATATGGCGAGAGTTTCAGCATCAAAAAAGTGAAAATTCTTTGTGTTGTTGCAATTTGCACTGGATTTTTTCTATCGTGGCCTTTATTGATAATTGTTGGGAAAAAAACGGTTGACGTTGGAGTTTCTGGAATAAAGGGAGTCGACTGCTCGGTGTCAGATGAGATGCGGAAGTCACGCATTCCGCTTGTTTATTACATCGTAGTGTCACTTTGTTTTGTCGTTTGTCTTGTATTCGTTATTTTTGTATATGTAAGAATCTCTATTTTTGTAAAAAGAACAAAGGCTAACAGACTGAGATATGTAGGATCAGGCGATCTGAGCAATTCCTCTACAGGTCAACAACATATTCAGTTGGTTGTTTTGAAATCTGTTAATATGGAAAGCATACAACGTATTGATGATAACATTCATTATCCAAATCCTGTGTCACAAGAAAATGATCAAACGCTTCCAAGAATATCAAGAGTAACTAGGAAATCATCCAGTGTGAAGGTTACACGAACCACTGCAATATTCGTTGTTGTTACAATTGCTTTCATTATCAGTTTCCTCCCATTTCTTATTACCATGGTTTTACGTAATATCATAAAGGACATTGAAAAAAATATGTCTGAACCAATGATGGTGTTCTACAAGTTTTGCTTGAAGTGTTTTTTCATTAATAATGCAATTAATCCTTTGATATATAGCTTTTTAAGCAAAAGATTTAGAGGGGATGTGAAATGGTTGTTTTCAAAATATGTTTGCATTTCAAGAAACGCTTTTCCTTGATAATTAGCTCGTCGATTGAAATGGAAATTTACATGGATTTTAATTGCTTTAATTAACTTCAATGAGCTAAAAATAACCCTTTTACACATAGGTTCAGCCATTAGAGCGTTCGCATTCATTTTTCAAGATTGCAAATTTCGAATCCCGGATAAACACTAAATCAACTCTTCTTTAATTAAATTTGTTTTAAATTTTAGTCCTACAAAAAAAAAAAGATGGATTGTCCCGGAAATTTGACTTGTGTTAATTCTTGAAGCTCGAAAAATTTATTGCATCATATTTACAGTTTATATGTCATGCTGTTTAATGTTAAAACAAAAATTATACAGTATTCTGATTTTTATGCAATATGATATTTATAAAGATAATTAACCATTTATATCAATGTTGTACAGACGTATGTGCGGTATAGTTTTCAATAAGTTTTATTTAGATAATTAGCAATTCATATTTGTGTTTTACTTGACAAACTAATTATTTGTAATTTAATAAACTAGAATACGTAACTATTAAATATATTTAAAAAACTTAACAATAGCTTCGCTTGATTAAAGTAGATCCAGTTTTCTGTGATGTCGTACTTTTTTGCAAAGTTTGAAATTTATTCAAAATTGTGCCAGATGTTTTCATATTTTATATTTTTTTTTTTAAAATATAGTCAAGTTCAAGATATATTTTAAGCTGAATCTATTTCCCTAAATGTTTCATTTTTTTGTAACTGTTATCTAAAATAGATTTTTTTTCCTCAGTTGTATGTCTATATGCTATAATTTTCCTTCAACAAACAATTTTATTTGTTTTTGACACAGTTGACAATAAATCTAAACTACATAAAACAACTTTCTGTCTACTTTGTGGTGTTTTTATCTGGTGTAAATAATTTCGTTCCCCGTTCTGACAGAAAGATATTTAACACTCTATTACCCTGCATGTGCCGCCTTAGATCGCTGCATGCGACTGAAGATAATCACACAGTATCAACCAGTAGAAACCACAGACTTCATGAAACTCAATCCACCCTCAATATCAAGACACCATTCTGTTCTTTTGAATATGGTTTAATATTCATAAATAAAGGCAGCAGAACATTTATGCAATCACGTGTTTAAGACATGTGAAATATTTTACAGGCTTTCTCCGTCTCTGTGTATTGTATGTGTCCTTTTAAATGTTGTGAAATACTAATGCACAGGGGGCACCCATGAAACAGTTGCAGTCATCCAGTCAAAGCAACGGGGAACCATTCGCTTTTAAAAATATTTTCCTTATTTGGTTATTAACCAGCCTTACACTTCCGCGCTTTCCAAATCTGGTTCGTCCTCTACTGTGGCTGTACAATCCAAAGAAAGGGAAAATTAATTAAAATTGATTAAAAGATGTTTATTTCTGAAAGGCGTCAATGGAAGTGTAACGTTTTCCGGGTTCGAAGATTCGGTTGCTCTGCCTGAGCATTTATAATACAAATCAAATTTCTCAATCAAAGCTTTAAATCAGTAATATATACAATTCGCTACTTTCTTCTAGAGCGCACGCGCTTCCTCAACAGAAATTATCTGTTATCAGCCGGCACAACACATACAATAAAAACCTCGAAAGCCTTATGCAGACACGTAAGGTATCTATTTGTGTTCTAGGTTTCACCCTAATTACTGCTTCCTTTACAGCTTCTTCTCACCTCGGCTGTATGTTCAGAACTCCCACTGAGAGCTCAGAAACTCTCATTATATACCCTAAGTCACGTGATACTTGGGGATCTAGAAACAGAAAGTAGTACTCTAGTATGAGAAGCGAGTATGATTTTGATTCTGACTTTCGTTTCAGAAGTGTCATTAAAAATACCTTTATTAACACACAAGTTACAAAATAGTTTTAAATGTAGTAAATTTACGTAAAATGGTACTTATTAGAATCTGGTGACTGAACAGAGGTAAAACAATCGTTCTGAAAAAATTGCTGTGAATAATTAAAATAACATGATCATAAATTTCTAAAAATAAGTACAAATTGCTTTAATTAATAAACAAACAAATTGTGTAATTTCATATTTTATATATCAAACCATAAATAGATTAATTCAACTAATTGCCTTAAAAAAGCTGACAATCTCACAGTTTCTAATCAATGATTCAATGGAGAAAATTCGAACAATAAACAAATTACTATTTAACCAAGTTTCTTTCACAATTGTTTGTTAAACCCGAAGAGCGTACTTAATCTGATTCTGTGTTCTAGCATTTTACTATATTTACCGCGAGCAGTTAAGAGTTTAACTTACATTTTTAGCTCGAACATCTGTACACTTTTTTCATTAAACAGGCATAATAAACAAACAACCTTTTTACCTCTTTACAAAAAAAAAAGCGCACAACGAATTCAATGGCGACTGAGTAATCATAACATCAAATTTTATTTTTAGATAAACATTTGTGAGAAGAAACTACTTGAATTTTACTTTGAAACAAAAAAGTACGATTTTCTAATGCTAAAATATGCTTCATTTTATGTTTATATGGCATCTCAAATAGTGTGATGACGTGCATTTTGTTTAATCATTAATGACATTTATGTCTTTTGAGTTGAAATCAGTCCTGTTTTTAACTAATTTCATTAGAGAAATTTATGAGTAAGGATTTACTTTAAGATAAAATATTCGCAACTTGTACATTTTTTTCCATAAATAAATAAAAACATTGATTCTGTTATATAATATCTTGCTAATAACCTTACTTTAAATAATCAACGAGCTTGGTTTCCAAACGTTTCTTATCTAAATGTATTTTTTACTCTCAAAAATATCAAAATTGAATTGACGGATATTTAATTATGATGTACATGTATATGTCAACACAACCGGTTTCCTATCTAGCTAGTTCTGATATTTACTCTTATAGTTTTTCATTCTAAAATAAATCTTGACTGTTTGCGTTTGTAAGTTTTTGGCATCAAAAAACTTTTAGTATAGACCATAAAAAAGGATTGGTCGCTACTACGTACGGTTTGGTAGTTTGTGGTGTCCTGACGACCGATTGATGACTGGCTATCGACTGACGAGAGACTGACTGTCGATAATCATACGACAGAAATAGAATCATGCGATTAGTCAAGCGACAATCACAAATACTTCGATAATAGAACATACAATAAACGTCGTAATAGATTCATAAAGGAGATTGCAAATTTTCAAATGACCAACTGGTAAATAGCCGACTGACGGTTGGTCATTTGAAAAATGGTCCAATTTTTAATGAGTAAAATTCTTATTTTTTAAAAAGTGAATACTGTTCACATATCATATTTAATAAGTGTTTAACCAATATGCGCTTTTTAAAATAAAATGTTCTTCTTGGTTGTCGAGCAAACGCAGAACAGTAATTTTTGAATGAATTATGTAGAGTGGGATCTGTGTGTATGTGTGTTATTGCTATGTTATATGTACGTGTAATAATAATCAGTTCAATTTATTATCCTTGAGCTTTACAACTCCTCGGAATACAAATTATAATGCATATAATGTTATATACAAATGTGCAATGTGCAGTAAGTGAGTGGACATATTAAGACAAATTAATCATGTACGTATCTTAGAATATGAATGGACATAAATGTATGATAAGTAGCTTAAACTGTAGTATTATTACAATGCTGCGCTCTCATCTTCAAAGCGCTAGACAAATATTTTCCTAGATTATTGAGTTCCTTTGTATTGTTAACACTTAAAAGTTTAGCTAGCTTAAAACACTTGGTTTTTTTGTAATAAAAAAAACTCTTTATATATTTCTTTCGTAATTCAGCGTAAAAAGGACATATGAGTATAAAGTGGAACTCATCTTCTAAATCTTTTTTATTACAACGATTGCAAAGTCTTTCATTTCTTGGCACCTTTTTGGGTCGACCTTTTTCAATATTTAAAGAGTGTGATGAAATTCGAAAAATACTTATAATTTTTTTTGAAATATAATTAATCGGTCTCCTAAGATAAGTTTGCAAACAAAAATATCCACAAGGTGTTGATATAACCTACTCTTCGGAGATGTCGAAAAAGATGACATCAAACTTTGTTTATAAATATCTAATATTCTACACTCAATTATCCTGTAGGTTTTACATTGATTTGAACAAGTTTCGTAAAACAAATATTTTAGACCCATGCTAGACAACTCGCTTTGTATGGAAACCATCCAGTTATCGTTGTTGACAAGCATGGTTTCGTATGCCTCCTTCAAGATAATGTTATTTGTATTTTTAATATTTAACCAGTATTTGAAAATTCGTAGCTTTCTTCTAATATACAAAGGAAATCTACCCAGTTCATAATACACTAAATTATTTGTAGTTATTTTGTTGACCCCAAGAATAAAAACAGCTGGATTACTTTGATGAACATACAAAGTTGTTTTCTGTATTGTTTAAAAGTCCAACTCCCATAAATACTTTTAGTACTTTGATCTTCTTTTGTTTATTTATTTCAAACGTTTCATAATGTGACTGGCACCTTTACCTCAGAAAATGCTAGAAACACTTTTAAACTGATACAATTTAATTTGCCGATTTTAGACTGAAAATAAAAAGATAGAAAAATAAAGATAATTACAAATTATGTTCATATTACTTTTAAGAAAATAATCAAACTGATCCTAATTTAATCATTTTGAATCATGTTCAATAAGATAAGAAAGCAGTGACTTTTTTCCAGAATGTATTAATAATAACATTGGATCTTTCATCTCCGTTCGATTCAACATCTACATTGTATTTCTATTTTATCTTCTTATTAAAAAAATAATTTAAGCGATGACCTAGGTTGACCTTTTGTGTGTATCATTGTATATCAATTAACAAATGTTTTACACAGTGACTATTATTCCTCTACATTCTTTTTTGTTGGATGTCATCACTTCCTCTTCCGAGAAAATGGGGTCACATATAATCTTATTAATGAAAAAACAATGAACAAGTCATTCTTACATGTATGATCAACCAAGCATTCATTCTGATATACATGTACTGTGATTTTAATATTCATAAATATTTTCCATGGAGGTCGTATCACCTGTTATCATGTTTTGGAATGAATCGAACAGCAGCAAATCAGTGTATAGCAACGTTTTACTGGTTAAATAAAGCAACAAAGCAGCCTTGTTATTCCTTCCAGTGACCCTGTTTATGTCTTTTCGTATGGTTATTGGAGTTGTTGGCAATGTAATAGTGTTTATTGTGTATTTGAAAAGACAAAGAAAATCTACAGCCGATTTCCACATTTTTAATTTGGCGATTGTGGACCTTCTCACCTGCACGCTTGGGATTCCGATGCCTTGGCTGCTTGTAAAATAGTAAGAACACTAGAATCGTGGACGGCCTTAGCTTCTGCAATAACACTGGTTATCATTTCCATTGATCGCTACAAACGGATTTGTAAATATGGCGAAAGTTTCAGTACATCGACAGTAAAATTCTTTGCTTGGTTTCGATGTGCTTTTCTTTCCTGGCCTTTATTGATAATTGTTGGAAAGAGGACGGTCGACTTAGGAATTACCGGAATTAAGGGTGTTGAATGCGTTGTATCAGATCTGATGCAGCAATCACTTATCCCACTTGTTTATTAGATCGTTATAACTCTATGTTTTGTAGGTAGTCTCGTTTTCGTTATTTTTGTGTATGAGAGAATATCTTTATTTTTGAAACAAAAGAAGGCTACAATCAATCAATTCATTACAATCAATCAATCCCGTGATATACAGCTTCCTAAGCAGAAAATTCAGAGAGGATGTGAAACGTTTGTTTGTTAACAATTGTGATAAAAATTCCCAAACCATTCATCAAACATTTTCGTCAAGTGAAGAAAAATCTCCATGATCCGAAAATACATTTTTTTTTTACATCATTATGAATAACTGTTAATCAAACATCTTTCTCCAATTCAAATTGTTTTTTTTTTATCGGTTAGTCAAAAAAATGTACATTAACTATTGTCAAATGAATTTGAACTGTTTTATTAAAAATATAAAATGCATAAAATATTAAATTTTCCACATTTCAATTAATTAATGGTGGAGTTAGTAGTACTGATTTTTTTTTAGGGGAAGAGATGGTTTCCGGTGCAGGTGTGTCTTAATTTGTATTCATAAATTTCTCTTTTTTAAATAAAACATAATGGGGTGTACAGTGAAAAACTCGGTATTTTGTGGATATTTAGATATAGCGATGTCATTCTCATCCGTTTCCGACATTCCTCTCTTACACACGCGCTTTATGTTCCCAATCCTCTGACTGCATTAAGCTGTTTCGTTATTTCATGTTTGTAGGTAGTTTTATGTGATAAACTATAATTGTCTTGTGCAAAATACTTATTCATGTATAAATAAATATATATATATATATATATATATATATATATATATATATATATATATATATATATATATATATATATATATATATATATATATATATATAGATAAAAATTAAATAAGAAAACACGAAAAACGTTCAATATAGCTTAAGCGCTTTCATTTTAAAATCTTCAGAAGCTATATAATGGTAACATAGTAACGTGACGTCAAAAAACTTGAACGTTGAACGGCAATGTCTATTATGACGTCATAGCTAGATTAAGCGGAAAAAATATAATTTGCAACATAGTAGATAACATACAATTCAATACATTTTTATTACAAACAGTTCAATTTGGGTTTAAAAATACGTATGAAATGTTTTTCTTTTTCTCTTCTTTGCACATTACTGTCACTCAACAGTTTGTAAAATGGAAATATTTTAAACTGTTTATTGCTGCAAGTGTCCAAATGCTCACTTAACGGTATCTGTCGATATCCCGTGGTGTATATGTGTTATTTATGCACACGCACACGGGCCCGAAGTGGATTGCTTGTTTCCCCAATACAGTACTCGTTGCAGCCTGGACATGTTATAACATATAATACATTCTTAGTGTCACATGACATATCCGTCTTTACGATGAATTCTTTTCCGCTGAAGTCGTACTTAGATCCCTCTGTAATATGGTCACAGGTCCCGCATCGTGGGTTTCTACACTTAGTAACTGTGTGTTTAGTATCAAAATGGGAAGTGCACAATATTCGTTTTAGATTTTTAGGCTGACGTCTGCTGTTAATGAAGTTCACATCTTTGTAAATTTCTTTCGTGGATTGGTCGTTGATGAGGATATTATTAAACTGATGAATTATTGGCGTAATGTTCATATTTCTTGGATTAAAAGTATGTACAAATGGAATAATATCAATGGTTTTTTTTCGGATGTTTACTGGCTAATAATTCCGATTTATCATACTTCCTGGCTTTACGAATTCCGTCGTCAATGAGACCTTCGGGATAACCTTGGTTAGTGAGGTAATGTTTGAGTTCCCTGAGGCGTATGTCTTGGGTGTTTTCATCGCTCACAATGGTACAAATACGTCGAGCTAAATTATATGGAATAGCAGTTTTTGTATGATGAGGGTGACACGAATTAAAATGAAGATATTGATGTGTGTCAGTTGTTTTGTAGTATATATCAGTAAAAAGTTTTGAATTCTTCTTTATAACCAGAACGTCCAAAAATGGTAATTTGGTGTCACTACTTTCTAAAGTAAATTTGATGTTGGGATTAAGGTTGTTCACAAGTTGATGAAATATCAATAATTTTCGTCACTATTATTCCATAAGATAAAGCAATCGTCTAAAAATCGTTTCCAACTAGATTTGATAGATCTGGCTTCTTCTTCTCCCCAGAGTGAAAGTATTTGTTCGTGTAGCTTTTTTTCAAGGTATCCAAGAGTAAGAGTGGCGTATGTTGGTGCCACCTTTGTCCCCATTGCTGTACCTTTCACTTGTAAATAATGATTTTTTCCGAATGCAAAGGTGTTGTTTTGAAGTATTATATGTAATCCTTCGAGTATAAATTCTTTTGTAAAGCGATCTTGTAGAATTTCAGGATGCTTGTTGATCCAATAGCTCACCGCTTTTATTCTAACCTCTGTAGGTATATTAGAATATAAACTGACCACGTCAAATGACACAAGTTTTGCGGTATGTTGAACACTTTCAGGCAATTGGTTTATAAAATTCACATCATCCTTAATAAAACTGGGAACTTTTTCACAGTAGGGTTTTAGTAAATTATCAATCAAATGACTTAATCTTTGGGTGGATGAATTAGGTCCTCCTACTATAGGTCTAAAAGAGAGGTCTTCTGGATTTAGGCAGCAAATATATTCTCCAGTCTGGGTTTCTACAGCATTTTTTATTTGTAATGATTTATGCACTTTTGGTAATCCGTAGAATTGACTTTCTCGGGCGTCAAATTTATATATATATATATATATATATATATATATATATATATATATATATATATATATATATATATATATATATATATATATATATATATATATATATATATATATATATAGTATAAATCCACACACGAAGTATTATATGAAAAAAAATCACAACACCGAAATAAACTCAACTAGTTTCATTTTAAATCATCAGGAGTTTGACAACATGTTGCTAAGTTACACAAATACACATACATACGAATACATATTTCTTATTGTGACGTCATAAAACGCTTGTATTATGTTACGTTATGTAGCCGAATTGATTATGAGGTCATAATATAAAGATATGCATTAAGTACGGGAAAATAAAATTCTCCATACAAATAATAGAAATATATATAAAATAATTACGGGAAACAGTTTATATCTGATACATTATATAATTATTAGGCATCATTTAAAACAGGTCTATATTTGTTGATAAAAAGTTTTTCTTTTGCCTCACGTTCTTTTTCTGAGGTATCCCTCAGAAACTTGTAAAAAGGAAAAACCCTAAAATTAGAACTTTTATTCCTTGCACGGTTCCTTATATGTTCACTTACGGACGTACATTGGTATTTAGGTTCCCTGATTTGTTGTCGGTGCACGGTCATCCTGTGTCTCAAGGTGTCTCCTGTCTGACCGATATAATTTTCACCGCAACCAGCGCAACGTATGACATAGATAAGGTTTGAACTGGTGCATGACATGGAGGTTTTGATGGAAAAATCGCTTCCGGTTTTGAAATGAAATGTGGATCCTTCTGTCAGATATGGGCATGTACTACATCTGGGTTTTTCGCATTTTTTGATGATGGGTGGTTCCTGGATTTTACTGGAAAACGATGCTCTGGTAAGAATACATTTAAGAGAAGGGCTTTGTCGTTTACTTTTGATGATATGTGAAGTATCTCCTCTGTTTTTGTGTTGAGTATGATTAATTTCGTCTGAATCATTTAAAACATTATTACCGCGCAGACGAATCTTAAATAAATTTTAGAAATAAAACTATAAAACCTATGGATCACGTGGACAAATTTTCAAGGTAGGTTTTCTCACAAGCAGGTAAACCCGCGAGCTACCTTAAAATGAAACTAGTTGAGTTTATTTCGGTGTTGTGATTTTTTTTTCATATATATATATATATATATATATATATATATATATATATATATATATATATATATATATATATATATATATATATATTACCGATTAAATTGATTGAAATATGAATAACCTTTTTGGTAATACGGGCGACATGCATATCATTTTTCTTCCTAGTCGAAGTTGAAAATACCGCATTTTAGTACTCTCAGTTCTTTGATTTTTGGTTGACCGAGGGTCAAGTGTGCTTAGAAAATGAAGGGAACAAAGCGACAAGCAAAACAAAGAAAGTGTCATTGATTACTTAATACTAGAAGACAATATTTGTGGTAGTAAAATTCTTGAATAAAACACCTTCAGATGAATTATTTGGGCATACTCTAAACTTTTTTATCTATATTTGACGGAGAATTCTCTCTCTCTCTCTCTCTCTCTCTCTCTCTCTCTCTCTCTCTCTCTCTCTCTCTCTCTCTCTCTCTCTCTCTCTCTCTCTCACACACACACTTCCCGGTACTTCATGTACAGAGTATATATATTTATTTTAATTAAAAACAACATTTTTTTTTAAAAATTTGATCGTTTTGCTGACTGTTTTATTTTTTTAATTTAGAAGAACTGAATTGTTTTTAAAGCACGATTTCCTGATCAATGCCAGCATAGCAATGTACATATAGATACACTGCACCAATATAGAACTGGGTGTGTGGTACATATCTTCATTCAGTCTTAATTAATTTAAAAGTCAAATATATGTCTCATAATCTGTCACGACGAAAAACAAAGTTTTTAAAAAGCTGCCGGAAATTTTTTTGGAAGGCGTTCAATGTAACAACATTCTGAATTAAAGTAAAAAGATCCTCCAAATAAACTGAATATCTTTTGACATGGAAGAATTTACTTGCAAAAGATAGATTAATTATGAATTAACTCCATATGCAATTTCCGCAAAAATATCAAAACTGAATTGACGGATATTTAGTTATGATGTACATGTAATGTCAACACAACCGGTTTCCTATATAGCTAGT